>NC_090253.1:57338383-57505883 GCF_037325665.1 Littorina saxatilis | reverse complement strand
CTCTTTTTTCATAGGTGGAAGACAAAAAGCTTAGCGCTGTAACCAAAGCCTTTGAAACTGTGGAAGCCAGTCTACATCAAGCGCCCGGCAAGCTTCAACTGGAGTTGTTTTCACAGAAAGGCTTCATCGGACTCATGGCTGTCGGACCGTACTACGCTTACCTGGAGGAAGTCGTATCACGCTTCGCTGACCGTGTCAAATCTGCTGGTGAGCACACATCCATGACGTATCAGTGTTTATTCCCATTGCTTAGAGTCAACAAATTTCAAGGTCACATTTGAGCCAAGTTAAGGTTAAAAAATGATCAAGGATTAAAGAATGAAAAATCGTTTTCTTCGTTTTGTTATGGTATATCTTTCGTTTATAATTTCATAGACTTTCAGGGGGTTTGTAGCTGGAAAGAAACCTCTACATAATTATTAAAAAAACAAAAACAAAAGAGGGGCTGATGTCTGACTGAATGTGTCTGTTGTCAGGTATCACCATGGATGGTCTGAAGAAGAACCTTCACATAACTCTGGCACACCAGCATCCGGCCGAGCATCATCCCAAACTGGAGAAGCTGGCTGGAGAACTGGACCTCAACGCAGACGTTCGGTGGGATTTTCGCCTGTACTCTCGCGAACCTGAGCTTGCCAACTCGGAGGTGTGTATACCATTGCACTCTGTAGTCTTACGTGGTTTAGGGATTGAATTCAGAAATTCCTGAATAAAAATTTTTTTTGATTTACAATATCTGTGAGTGAGAAGTTCATAAACTGTACAAACTCTGGCAAAACCACTTAACATCTCGGCAGGTTTTGAGATAGTTTCCATTTTTATACCTGATGTTGCATCTCATAGCAGACATAAGATGGGATTTTTGGCTTCACTGTCGGGACTCTCAGCTTCTTAACTCTTAGGGTTCGTATTGCAGCAAACCCACCCCACCATGCATGTGTGAGTCGCCTCCTATTCTTCTGTGTCTGCATCTGTAAAATTAAATTAAAAAAACAAAATGAACACTTATGGCTTGTTCAAACGTAAATAACTTTAGCATTCCTTTAACAGGTGTACAAGGTTTTAACACTCTTTTTCACAGGTGTACAAGGTTTTAGCACACTATTTTATAGGTGCGTGTACAAGGTTTGTGTCTCTTTACACAGGTGTACAAGGTTTGTACAGGCAAATCCGGATAAGACGAAATTGAAGGGACCGAATTGTTATTGTGTCCTATCCGAAATTTCGACTTGGTCATAGTACAGTGGAACCCCTCTCTAGCGACCTTGAAAATGTTGACAAAAATCGGTCCTTATGGAGGGGGGTCCTCACAGAGGGAGGGGGCGGGGCCACAAAGAAAGTCACCTCAGATTTTCTAAAAAAAAGAAAACAGAGAAGTTTGAGTTGCTGACGACCGTTTCCTCAAGCAAACTGCTTCGATTTCATGTTTGACATTGTCGATGGTGTCCACCAGTTCTGGCGCATGTTTCAATGCAAAAAGAGTTAGTTTCTGAGCAAGCATTTCTTTACAGCAGTCCCTGCAATGATGAAGGCCCTCCGAGAAAGAGAGTGAAAAATCGGCCACCGTTCTCCGCATCGCGTGTCTGTGTGTAACCTCTTTCATTGACAAGATACTCTTGTTTCCCTGCAGCCTTGACCAGTGAGTCGGTTACCTAATCTGTGAACCCTTCAGTTGTGTTGCTTTGTCAAAAGTTAGACACAGTCAACTAGTTTTGCTCTGAGTGAACAGTGCAGCTGGCCTCAATTAGCCGGTGACACCTCTCTGGCCACAGCACCAAACAGTACATGGCTGGGGGGGGGAGAGAGAGAGAGAGGGGGGGGGGGGGGTAGCTGGCTAAACTCAGTGGGGTGTCCGGTGTCACTGAAGTCAGCAGGAAGAGCATTGGAGAGAAATAGAGAGGTGTACTCTTCCAAACAATTTCCAAGGATCAGTTGTTAGGGCTTAGGGTAGTCAGTGAGGGAGAGTGAGAGCGGTTTGTGTACAGTCCGACTGAAGAGTGAAAAGTCACTGCCACAAGATCGGCATGCAGTCAATAAAGCCAGACAAGAAGAATGATTATGACATGCGGCTCTATCTGCTGTTTTTTTTTTTATTCAAACTGGTTTTCAACGCTTATTCTCACAAAGCATCTGCACACCTGCCTCTGCCTCTGTGCTGTGTTTGTGTGGCTGCTTTCGTATGATGTCAGTGCATGGTGAGTGCGTTCACTGCCTTGTCACCACTTCCCCACCTTTTTCAGAATGTTTTCTTGGAGTTGGATAATTCTCCTTACTCCTCGCCCCCTCCTTACTCCTCGCCCCCTCCTAACTTCAGTTCATACTTTATTGCGTGCCGACTGACCAGTCGGTGTGGCGTCCGTGTAGAGAAGAATGGAATAAGGTTACACAATGCGCTAGTGTGAGACGCCAAGTTTCGTGTTTCGAGTTGCTGTAGTAAATATAGAGTAAACTTTGTCTTTGGGACTGACTTTCTGTTGTGTGCTATCCGTCTTTCGACTTACGTAAGAGAAATCCCATTTCGAGCTCAGGGTACTTTGTACACATAGATAAAGAGGGATAATTCCGGACCAGAATTTCTTTGTGTGCTAAGCGAATTTTTGACTTAACCGTTTGTGAGTTAGCTGGATTTGCCTGTATCTCTTTACACAGGTGTACAGTACAAGGTTTCAGTACTTTTCACAGGTGTACAAGGTTTGTGTCTCTTTACACAGGTGTACAAGGTTTGTATCTCTTTACACAGGTGTACAGTACACGGTTTCAGTGCTTTTCACAGGTGTACAAGGTTTGTGTCTCTTTACACAGGTGTACAAGGTTTGTGTCTCTTTACACAGGTGTACAAGGTTTGTATCTCTTTACACAGGTGTACAGTACAAGGTTTCAGTACTTTTCACAGGTGTACAAGGTTTGTGTCTCTTTACACAGGTGTACAAGGTTTCAGTACTTTTCACAGGTGTACAAGGTGACCAAGTCTTACAAGCCAGAGCTGGGGGATGAACTGGAGCTGTTCGAAGGTGATTACATATTCATGAACCCGGGTCAAAACAGCGCTGATGGGTGGTACTCTGGAACGTCATGGCTGACGGGAATCAACGCCATGTTTCCTGTTGTCTTTACACAGCGGACAGCAGAAACATGGATGTGGACATTGCACAGGTGAGTTAGGCTGGCTGGCTAACCGGCTGGCTTTGTCGATGTGTGAATTTCTGTCAATCCGGGTGTCTGCCTAAAAGAAAGTATGCTTTGAAAAAAAATTCAGTATGCTTTGAAGAAATTTTTTAATTTTAATGGTTTCATTTTAATGGACAAATTAGTGTTGTTATTGTTAATAGTGTTTGTGTTTGAGATCGTTATTGGTTAGTGGGTTGTTTGTTTTGAGTTGTTTTTGCAGGAAAAGATTTTTATTACATATCCTGAACTGGTAGACTGTTACCGGTCCAATGATTAACACACAATGACGTGTGATTTTATTACTCTGACAACTCTAAAAACAAAGTGTGTGAATTTTCTATACTTGCAACGAATCAGAAATTCCTGGATTCTGATAAACATCAAGACAAACAAAGACAATTTCTAAACAACGCCTTTCATTGTTCTAAACACAGATCCCACCCTCTCAAAGAGGCTACGAAAACAGCAGCATCCAATGGGGCGGCTGCCATCGACGAAGGGGATTATGACAACTTGTGGTGCAACGACGACGTCTATGCAAAGGTGAGGGTCGTACGCTATCAGGGACTTACGGTCATAAGGCCAAAAAAAAAATAGGTGTGGTTACGGTAACATAGCCAAAAAAAATAGGGTAGGAAGGTAGGCAATCACTTTTTTTTTTTTTTTTTACTTTTTTTCTAATGTGTACAAATTAAACCTACTTGACAGGAAAATAAGTGTGCGACTCGGGTGATTTCGCTTTCATTGCGTTTTCTGCACTCGTTTTTTTTTTTTTTTTTTTTTTTTTGTTGACAAATGTAATAAAAAGTTATAGGGTCGGCCCCTAAAAATAGGGTAGGTCGGGTTACCGTAACCACACCTAATTTTTTTTTTAGGCCTAACTCCGACATTCGGACTACTGTCACCCGACTGAGTTTGTCCGAACGCTGTGCTGAGGGAGGGCAGCACTGTAATCGGGCAACTCCCCGTGCAAAGGAGCATAGAAAACTTTTTCATGAAAACTGGTTTTGGTTAGATTACTAGGACGGGCGCTGTGGCGGGGTGGTAAGATGTCGGCCTCTCAATCGGAAGGTCGAGGGTTCGAATCCCGGTCGCTGCCGCCTGGTGGGTTAAGTGTGGAGATTTTTCCTATCTCCCAGGTCAACTTATGTGCAGACCTGCTGGTGACTTATCCCCCTTCGTGTGTACACCCCAAGCACAAGACCCAGTGCGCACGGAAAAGATCCTGTAGTCCATGTCGGAGTTCGGTGGGTTATAGAAACACGAAAATACCCAGCATGCTTCCTCTAAAAGCGGCGTATGGCTGTCTAAATGGCGGGGTAAAAACGGTCATACACGTAAAATTCCACTCTTGCAAAAAAACGAGTGTACGTGGGAGTTTCAGCCTGTCGCGTACCAGGGTGCATGGGTGGATAATTATCTTTCATACACTCTCTTAGTACTTTATTTTTTTCAACAAAAAAATACACACCACTTTACTTTTAATTTCACAGTAAGCTTTACTTACGAATAACACGAACAGACGGACACTTCACCTGGACGTTTACGCATACATGTACACACACACAAAATAGTTGATACTTATCTCAAAAGAAGGTTCGTCGGGGTTAACAATAGCTTTACAACAATATTATACGGACACAAGAATTATGAAATATATTATTGTTCAGTTCAGGAACAACACGCAGGTAGTCGGCACACTCGGAGATTCACAACTGGCCTTGTTCTGTTATGACATCATAGTCCACAATATCCTCCCTCGTCTCGTTAGATATGGTTAGCACAAGCGTTCAAAGGACCGGCATATCTCGGGTTAGAATGTTTGGGTCCAAGATGAACCGGAACAGACAGAATAACTGAAAACCACGAAGACAGCCACGAAGAAGTCACGAAGACAGCCACGAAGAACTACGAAGATAGCCCCGAAGAAATCACGGAGACAGCCACGAATACGGCTATGAAGAATCACGAAGACAGCTACGAATACAGCCACGAACGGAACCAAGAACGTCTGGAAAAAACCACATACAGTTCTCTAATACCTTCTGTGTAACAGAGTTATTACGTGGTCAAGTTACGTCTGTCCAGTCCTGTCTGTTCGTTTACACAGTTCGTCCGAGGTTAACTACATAAGCATCTTTAACGATGAATAGCGAACTTAACATATTTCTAAATATTTATGATGAATGAACGATCAATGTGTTTCGCGCATTCTTTCGCGTACCATTCAACCGTCCTTCGTACGTCTTTCAGACTAACCGGCGTTTGCCTGATTATCAGTTGATGTTCGATTAACTCGATAAATATATTGATTAGATACTTACACAACTACGTATGAAGGTGAAGAATGGAACGGATCACAAACACTGACAAGAAGAACAATCGGCAAACACAATCACGTTTCCACAGCTTCGCCCATCTCGAGTAAAAACAAACGATTATCTCACTGCGTAATTTTCGTACGGTTACGTCAGGCGAATGACGTGAAAGGAATGTCATCGCGAGGATGGCGTCATTTTATTATGGTGCCACAGGCACTTGCACTCGCATTCAGTCACAGGTACCTTACCTTGCATACGCTGAAGTTACATTCTGTGACACAGCCCACGAACGCAGAAGAAGAAGAGGAAGGTTAGATTACTGCATTTTACTCAGCCCAGTGCAGTTGACTCGCTGTCTTGCCGGCCCATGAAACCGTCCCTGGATTCTGTTGTGTAGAGTGTTGAACAAGTTTTGAAGGGGGTGGTGGGGGATGTGTGGTGTGGTTTGGGATGTTGCTGTTTTTTTTTATGAATTGCTGTTGTTATTTGTCGGGGGGGGGGGGGCTCATTTTGTTTGATATTTGTGGGTTTTTTTTTTTTCTTTTTTTTTTTTCTTTTCTATTTTAACAATCTGGAGTTTTGGCTTGAATGCAGTCATAGTTTGTGTATGTGTGTGTCTATTTCGGCTTTGACTTTTGTTTTCATGCTAAAAGGCCATATCATCAGACAGACATGTTTTGTGTTTTTTTGTTTGTTTTTTTGCATGATTCTTGGTTTAGAGAAGGTGATTGATGAGAAGTATGAATTTCTAACTTAGCCAGAAAATAACTGTGCAATGTTCAGGTTGTGAAGAAAAAGAAAAACCAGGAGGCAACAGCCATGGAGAGAAAACCTGGCAATGTGTACGTCATGCGGCACGGAGAAAGGTGCGACTTTGTCTTCAGCCGCAACTGGTGTGAGAAGTGTTTTGATGCCAAAGGTGAGATACAACGGAACAATTGTAAGATGCCCCGATTTAAGATCTGAGCCCCCTTTTTACATGCCCCAATTTCCGACCTCATCCATTTTCAGATTCTCCCCCCCTCGATTTATTACCTCCCTTTTATAAGGTAGATACGGTGTCCTGTAGTCAAAGTATAAACTTCAGTGAAATTAAGTTGCATATTTTACACAAGATACGTGATGTTTTCCAAGTCAGTGTCAGTATGAGAGGAAGGGAGGGAGGGAGGGAGCACATGGAACAGCAACAGTGGAAAAGCCACAACAGCAATGCATTGATACAGTGGCCTCTCTCTTTAGGCAAAAAAAAAATAGTCTGTTTACGGTAACCCGACCGACCCTATTTTTTTTCGCGCGACCCTAGACTTTTTTTTGGCATTTGGGGAAAAAAAACCAAAAAAAACCCAAATCTTTTGGGTTTTTTTTGCAAAATAACGTAAAAATATGGTTTTTGGAAAGAAAAAAAAAAAGAAAAAAAAATCCCGACCTACCGACCCTATTTTTGGGGACTATGTTACCGTAAACAGACTTTTTTTTTTTTGGCCTTAAAACAATCCAAAATAATATCTTAAAATCGAGAGATTCTTAGAAATAAAGACATTAGAATGAGAGATTCTTAGAAATAAAGAAATTAGAATGAGAGATTCTTAGAAACTCTTAGAAATAAAGAAATTAGAATGAGAGATTCTTAGAAACTCTTAGAAATAAAGAAATTAAAATGAGAGATTCTTAGAAATTCTTAGAATAATTGCCTCGCATGTGTCTTCTCCCCAAGCAGTAGCACCTTTTGCGAGCTAAGTCTTTTTGTGTGTAATTAATATTTGTTTGTCTGGGCACTTAAAAGACCGTTGGGTCGAATTATTTTGTCAGTTACAAACGTTCCAACAACTTACCTTTCTTGTTTTTTGGCTCACGTAAGTGTAGCCTATGCGATCGTAACTTTGTCTGTCTGTGCGTTTGTGCGTGTGTGTGTGTGTTTGTTTGTGCGTGTGTATGTCTGTGGTAGAAACTTTAACATTTCGTCATTTGAAGACGTCACATTATGACGTAAGAGGGTTAGACGTCACGCGAAGGAATTACTGAAAGTCTCGGTCATTGTTATTTTGAGCGGGCCGAGACTAGTTGGCAGTCGTGTCCCTGTAAGTAGGCTACATGCAGACAGACAGATCTAGATCTAGTGTCTCGCTTTCTTGCACAGTGTCACCTATGCTTACTGTGTGTGTGTGTGTGTATGTGTGACGGAGTGATTGAGTTTGTGTTACTGTTTGTCGATTTCTTACGTGAGCCTTGAAGGCTTCGCCTCTTGTTTATTTAGAAGTGATGGTAATTTTGCAGATGTTTTAGAGATAAAAATAAAGTGTTTGGAATTATATTATTACGTAGGTATTCATACAAGAAAATTGTCCATTCCAAGTATTGACAGATGATCATTGTGCTGTTTCATTTGAAGGGGTATACACACGCACCAACCTCAACCTGCCCCGCGTAATGGTGAAGAGGAAAAACTACAAAGACTTTCAGCGAGATTCCCCGCTCACCGAGATGGGGAAGTGTCAAGCCAGGATTACAGGTGGAGTTTTCTGTTGTCAATATAACGTTGGAAGATGCACACACATACACTTACATATGCACACACAGCCCACGCACACACATACACATGTATATTAACACACACACACACACACACACACACACACACACACACACACACACACACGATCCCTCCCAAAACAACGACCACACATACACACACATACACTTGCATATATATGCACACACAGACCTATCCTGAACTCAGGTCAAAAATGAGTTACTTCCCTTCGGGTTTCATTCTATCCCTGACAGGATGCCTTGGTTTTCCTTGTCTGGAGAGGAAATCGATTTTTTACATATTTAGATCTTTTCGTAATGTGTTATGGATATAAGCAGATTCGCGATCATCGATAATGATTTTTCATGGTGTTGTGTAATTTTTAAATTACAAAGGAATTGATATGTAAGACAGTTTCAAACGAGCTATCTTTCGCGGATGTATATACTGTGCAAAAAACTCGAAAGTGTCACGTGATAATCAACTTTTGCTTGGGTGCACGCCGGTGCAGACGATTTTTTCTGTAACCAGTTGAGAGTGATGCAACCATATATCACGGTCTCCTTCCGACAGCAGTCTCAAAATTTCGACTTGTTTTGACCTTAGAACGATGTCTTTATCATAACTGTGAAGAACAGAACGGAGATCACTGTCGAAGTTGGCCAATCTGCAATCATTTTTGTCTCGCGAACACTGATCTCAAATTTAGATCAGTGCTCGCGAAAAACATATGGGAGATAACTCTGTATTCTTGTTTTCATAGATTCGCGCAATAATTTAACATGCTGTCAGAGACAAACTGGCGATAGCCGTGGAGCGATGATTATCAGAATGACACAGACCATGTACACACATACACATACATACTTACCCTGACACACACGCCTGCTCACATACATATTTACCCGCACACTGCACGCACACTCGCCACACACACACATATGACCCATCCCAAAACAAAGACCACACATACACACACTTCCTTACCCACGCACATTTCACACACACACAATGTCGTCAGTTTTCAGAATCAGCATACCACTGCCAGTATTTCCCAACAGTGCCTCTCGCTGTCTTGTTAGGTTAGCATAAAAGTATGAAGAGTGGACCAACCCCCCCCCCCCCCCCCCCCCCCCCGGTTGTCTGGCCCACCTCTCTTTGTATGACCCTGTGATCTCAATTCATCTGTTCTCACGAACGCAGAAAGAAGAAAAATGTATCATTCTGTTCTTAAACCTTAATGAACAAGAAATTCCTCCGAGGTAGGAAAAACACCCCCGTTGGTCAAAGGGAAATAACCATTCTCACTGCCACCAACTGAGAAGGTTATTTCCCTTTGACCATTAATATGCCCCTCTATAAGTCCTTGTAGAATCTTAATCCACCAATAACTCCCTAAGCGTGTGTTTGACTGGTCCCAATTTTTGTAAGGACCGTCTCAGGAATGTATAGAACCTGTTCACCAAGTTTGGTGACGATCGGTCCGTTCATTCTTGAGATCTATATGCGAACACAAACACACAAACACACAAACACATCGACCGAATCCTATACACACCCCTATACCGGGGGTGTAATTAACAAGTACACATGTATGTACCTCCATTCTGATTTGTTTGCAATAGGAATTGTACTCTACCTCTCCTCAGGTGTTTCACCTATCCCAGACTTCTGCTAACAGGAATTTTGTTTTTTCCACAGGTGAAGCATTGCGAGAGGCAGGAGTGGAGCTGTCGTACATCTACGTCTCTCCCGCTCTGCGTTGTGTTCAGACTGCAACTGAAGTCATCAGGGGTGAGTAGAGCAACAAAACATTTCAAACCAGGGTTTTCTCTGACCAGTGATGGCGCTTGTATTTTTTCAAACCGGTACACACACTTTTATGATGCAAACAGTCCTGAAAAAAACGGTAGGCTGGTCACTGGAACCAGTAAGAGTCCAACTCAGAGTACTGGTTTTGTTGTTTTACCAGCAGAAAAAAAACCTGGTAGTTCAAAAATCAACCGGTAGGTCATACCGGCAGCCATTTTTCCGGTATTTTCCCGTTTTATCCGGTAAAATACAGGTAATTACCGGTTAAAGCCAATACTGTCTGACTTTGAGTGATTTACACTGGTTGGCGTGAAACAAGACCTCATTTATGCAGTGATAAGGCCAACATGAAGTAGTCACCTGAAAATGCAATATATATGCCAAGTTTTGCAATGAGTGTGACCCCTACAAATATAAGATTGTGTGTGTGTGTGTGGTGTACTCTAGCTGTGCGTGTGTTTTCTAGACATATGTTTTTGTCTGGCATTTTTGTGTTTTCTTGTGTGCGTGCAAGCATTTATGCACGTGTGTTTCTCTGTGCATGTACATGCATATATAAATGCATCCATGCATGTCTTTTCACGCTCACCCAACAGTTAAATCATTTTGTCTCTGTGCAGGTATATACATACGTAAATGTGTTTGTTTGTTTGTTTGTTTGCTTAACGCCCAGCCGACCACGAAGGGCCATATCAGGGCGGTGCTGCATTGACATATAACACACAAGACAGAAGTCGCAGCACAGGCTTCATGTCTCACCCAGTCACATTATTCTGACACCGGACCAACCAGTCCTAGCACTAACCCCATAATGCCAGACGCCAGGCGAAGTAGCCACTAGATTGCCAATTTTAAAGTCTTAGGTATGACCCGGCCTGGGTTCGAACCCACGACCTCCCGATCACGGGGCGGACGCCTTACCACTAGGCCAACCGTGCTGGTCGTAAATGTGTGCATGCATGACTTTTCACACTCACCCAACAGTGAAATCATTTTGTTTCTCCTTCAGGAGGAGGATACAAGTGCAAACTGTTCGTGGAGCCCACAATATTTGAATGGTGCGGCTGGTACAAACCCAGCGTTCCCAACTGGTTGCACCCAGACCAGTTGATCGAGAACGGATTTCCAGTGGACCCGTCTTACGCGCCGTTCATCTCGGCTCGGAATCTCAACGTCAACGAGTCGGTTGAAGAATACTACAACCGCTGTGCCAGCCTCACCAGACATGTACACAGGAAACATGGCCCTGACGGTGAGTTTGTTTGTTTCGTTCATGGGCTGAAACTCTCATGGCTTTTACATGTGGGGCGGGGATATAGCTCAGTTGGTAGCGCGCTGGATTTGTATTCAGTTGGCCGCTGTCAGCGCGAGTTCGATCCCAGGTTCGGCGGAAATTTATTTCACAGAGTCAACTTTGTGTGCAGACTCTCTTCGGTGTCCGAACCACCCCCCGTGTATACTACATTGGGTGTGCACGTTAAAGATCCCACGATTGACAAAAGGGTCTTTCCTGGCAAAATTGCTTAGGCACAGTTAATAATTGTCTACCATACCCGTGTGACTTGGAATAAGGCCGTGAAAGGTAAATATGCGCCGACATGGCTGCAATCTACTGGCCGTATAAAATTTCATCTCACACGGCATCACTGCAGAGCGCCTAGAACTGTACCCACGGAATATGCGCGATATAAGCCTCATTGATTGATTGATTGATGTATGACCGCTTTTATCCCACCATTTAGGCAGCCATACGCCGCTTTCAGGGGATGACTGTGAGTTTTTAATGACTACTTTTCTTCACGAGCGCATCCGAAAGGCGATTCAGTATTTTGATACATGATTACAGTTTTTGTCAGTGAACATTGAAAAAAGCTTTTTTTTTTTTAAACATATTCATATTGGTAAACTTAATTAAAGTTGCGACGTACGCGCATGAAACATGGATATTCAAATGCTGTGTGGAGTGCGCTCATTTGACTGAAAAGACACCAAGTTTGCTTGAGAATACTCCAAGTGCAAACCAAGGGTTTCCAGGTCTGGGAAAGGATAGTACGTTTTATACAGTCTCTGATTACAAGCAGTAGGTCCCACATTCTAGCTAGGGTGAATGAAACTTTTTTCTCTGCGTTTTTTCTGTGTTAGTTTTTGTTTGTTTGTTAAAAAGTAGACAGATCTAGATGTGGAACCTTCCAGCCCGTGTACGTGTACGGGTAATCTAGTTTTTACATCACGCATTTGCCAAGATCTGTACATCTTGGTGGGAGCTAAACAACGTTTGATTTTGAACATTGGAGGAAATAAGTGAGTTACGGGTGACATAATATCTACACATACGCGTACAAGTCTTTGCTACATGTTAGCTCATCTAGAACACTGCATGTGGTGTTAGTTTCTTAAACATGTGTGTTTTGGTTTTATTTTGTTATCAGGAGGCAATATACTCATCGTGGGACATGCAGGAAGTCTGGACGCCTGTTTTCGACAGCTTTGCGGGAAGGGGCCGCGCAACTCAGCGGAGTTTCACGAGATTCTCTGTCAATTCCCCTACTGCTGCTTCGCCATGGCAACAGAGGATGCGAGCACCAAGCGATGGATGCTGAAAGAACCGCCCATCCCAGGCGTCTGCCACAGTGGAAACAAGTCGTTCAGCTGGAAAGTGCTGCAATGATGAGAAGTGCTCGTTAGCTTTTTTTTCTTTTCTTTTCTGAAGACTTTTGTGTGAACCAAGTCGTTCAGCTGGAAAGTGCTGCAATGATGAGAAGTGCTGGTTAGCTGTTTGATCTTTTCTTTTCTGAAGACTTTTGTGTGAACCAAGTCGTTCAGCTGGAAAGTGCTGCAATGATGAGAAGTGGTGGTTAGCTGTTTGATCTTTTCTTTTCTGAAGACTTTTATGTGAACCAAGTCGTTCAGCTGGAAAGTGCTGCAATGATGAAAAGTACTCGTTTGCTGTTTTTTCTTTTTTTTTCTGAAGACTTTTGTGTGAACATGGTCACCCGTGTTTGTTGAAGAGCTGCCCGCCTCAGGGCTAACACCATGATATGTTTTGGATAAAAAGGTGTTCTGTTTGAAAGTTCTTCAATTCTACCGGCTTTTCCCACCTCTAAGAGAGAAACCAGGGTCATCTGACATTGTTTGCTGTGAAGGAACTATACCCCTTCCCTTTTCTTACCAAGGAGAAATTAAAGCAACTCAGTAAGACACTGCCATGCTGTGCTGAGAAACACGCATCACAATTTTTGTTTCTACCTTCAAGTGAAAAAGAACAGGTGCTGAAAGACTTCAGCCAGGTTATGCTACTGTAAAGCCTGTCATTCATTGGGCAAGTCGACTACACGAAGTATACTTCACAAAGCTTGCTGTACAAAGCTTTAGCACTGCGTTTTCAGTAGAAAGACTTTGCGTAGGCTTCACGAAGTCGACTTCAGGCTCAATTAAGGACAGTGTTTACAAGAAATATTTGACCAACGTTGTTCTGTTGTTCCATATCCACTTCCATCACCCCATGCGTCTTCTTCTTCTTCTTCTGCGTTCGTGGGCTGAAACTCCCACGTACACTCGTGTTTTTGCACGAGTGGAATTTTACGTGTATGACCGTTTTTACCCCGCCATTTAGGCAGCCATACGCCGCTTTCGGAGGAAGCATGCTGGGTATTTTCGTGTTTCTATAACCCACCGAACTCTGACATGGATCACAGGATCTTTTACGTGCGCACTTGGTCTTGTGCTTGCGTGTACACACGAAGGGGGATAAGCCACTAGCAGGTCTGTACATAAGTTGACCTGGGAGATCGGAAAAATCTCCACACTTAACCCACCAGGTGGCCGCGGCCGGGATTCGAACCCTCGACCTTCCGATTAGGAGGCCGACGTCTTACCACCACGCCACAACGCCCGTCACCCCATGCGTCAAGTGAGAGAAACAGTGTGAGCTGAAGAACACTCCACCCCACACCTAGCACGTATATATATACGCTGCCTGGAAAAGGAAAAGCAGTTTTGCTGGAAAGCGCTACTGTGAAGCCAGTCCTTACAGGCACAGTAAGCCTCCCGTAAACCATCACAGATACTGTCAGGCTTTTACACACAGTACAAACACCCTTCCATTTGAACGCTCACCAAACGAGAACATCCTAGGTGCCCTACGTAAAGAGCGAGCAATTTTCAAAGAGATAATTTTGCGGATTGTCTCCTCACACAATCGGACCGTGGTGCGTTTTGGCGCTAGACCTAACTTTTAAAATCTAAATGATAAATTGACAGCTTGTTACCCAAACATTCTTAAATCAAAAGAATTCTTTTTTCATCAAGACAAGATCAGTACAATTCGAAGTTTTGAAAGTTTAAAAAAAGAAAAGCCCGGAAGCAGGGTCACGCAAGGTCGTGGTTATCGTAGCAGACGACGGTTTGTTAGCATCGCCAGTTCCTCTGAACAGTCAAAAGCCATCGCTAGAGTTCTTGTGAACCTCATCTGTTTGTTTCGTGCATAGTCAGAGGTACATAATAACGTGCTATTGCAGATAAGCTCACAGCGAGCCGCATTCAAATGACAAACTGACATTGTGAAAATGGGAAACTGGATCACACGGGTTCACGATGGCTCAGGGGTAAGATAAACCACACAAAAATAAATTCTTTGAAAATTGCTCGCTCTTTACGGAGGGCACCTAGGATGTTCTCAAGCGGTGAGTGTTTAAATGAAAGGGTGTTTGTACTGTGTGTAAAAGCCTGACAGAATCTGTGATGGTTAACGGGAGGCTTACTGTGCCCAAAGTCAACTTCTCCAAGTCTTTTTAATCGAAAACTCATTGCTGAAGCTCCATGCAGCCACCTTTGCGAAGTATACTTCACGCAGTCTGCTTCGCCCAGCTAAGGACAGGCTTTACAATGATTACTCGTATGTTTTCATGTGGTCACGGTTCTGATCATCTTGCTGGGGACTGGACACAATGAACGGTTTCTGAGATAAGTTCCTTTATTTGTCTGTATGTCCACTGTAAAGACCATTGGGTTGATGGTGCCGTGGACGTCTTGTTTTTGTTAAAATTAAAACGTTCCAGTCCTGTACCTTCCTTTCTTTTTTTCTTTTTTGATTCACTGTATATATCAATTTAGATATGTTGAACTGGGAGGGAATTGTAACAGAATGTTTGTGATTATGAAGCCTGATTCTGAAGCCTGATTATGAAGCCTGATCGTGGTCAGCAACGGTGTTATTTTTCATTTGCAGTGTAACCTATGCCTTTGAACATGGTATCGTACTTTCCAGACTGTAAAGCGCAGCTTTTTCCCTCAACTTTGACCCCTGCACACTTTTGACTGGTATCGCCTTGTGTATGGCTAAAGAAGCGTACACATGTACCCACATCGCTATGCAAGGAAATATTACACTTCCTCTCTAGTGATATGCACGTTTCTGCTATTATGACCTTGGCAAAGTTTCATCTCAGACATCAAAGGCATCAGTCTCATAGTTAAAACTCTGATCTGGGTCAGGTCTCAGCTGAAAATATTAGTCATGGACCTGAGGTCACAAGGTCACAAGGTCACAAGGCCAACCGGCAGTGGCTTTGATCTCACGGCACACTCACTTGTGAGCAGAAATATTTCCACTGTGTGTATATTTCCTTGCAGCCAATACACCAGAAGGGCCATTTGTGTGGATTTTGTTCTCATATTAACATTAACAAACGGGGGTTGTATCTTTTACAACAGAGGGCCTTGTAGTCCTGAAAGCACAGTGTTTTGTTGTTAATGTGGTTTTCTGTGGAATCAAACTTTTTTCAACATGAAAATACAGTGGAACCCCCCTTTTAGGACCCCCAAATTTAAGACTCCCTCCCTTTTAAGACCGTGTTTTCTCAGATTTTCGGTTCAGAACCTCTGTAAATGTACCCCCATTTTAAGACTCCCTCCTTTTAAGACCCGATTTTCTCAGATTTTTGGAGGTCTTAAAAGGGGGGTTCCACTGTATAGAGAATGACTGTTGTGCTGGCCAAGCAGTCTTTACCAACAGTAATAGATTTCAATGGCAAAGAGCTGTAGTTTGTTTGACATTTCAGGAATGTTTCGAGGTTTTATTTTTTGCAGCAAATATCACTAAATATCATGAAAGGTTTTAAAATTGAAGGTGTCACCTTTCCCATTCTGTGAAAAAAGATTTGGCAGATTTGCTGTAATGAAGCCAAAGTTTTGGGCGATTTGAAAGAATGTTGGTGTTTAGCCGTTTACAACAATCCTGTGTTGAATTGTGTAAGTGTACTTGAGATATGAGTAGTTACATGCTTATTTCCACATGTATGACAGTGTTTTCTGAATGGTTTCTACAGCCATCAAGTCATTTAGATTTATGTCACGCTGTGCAATGCATTTAATGATAAACCATTTGACAACTGGCACATGCACAGCATTTGTACAGCAAAGCAAGAAACAGAAAGTGCCAATTTGTATATACATGCATCAATGCTTGCTTTAACTATTATGACTTGAGCGTTGAGAGAGAAGGAGAAGTTGCATGTTGCTTGCCAACGAAAATGCATCATAGAAAACGAGCTGTGAAATGTTCGCTTTAACTATAATGACTAGAGCGTTGAGAGAGAAGGAGAAGTTGCATGTTGCTTGCCAACGAAAATGCATCATAGAAAACGAGCTGTGAAATGTTCGCTTTAACTATAATGACTTGAGCGTTGAGAGAGAAGGAGAACTTGTATGTTGCATTGCCAACGAAAACTGAAAATGCATCATAGAAAATGAGCTGCGAACATCACCTACAAATATTACTTGTACCAATTGATTTGTAAAGATCAGCTCTTAATGTGGTTATTGAACTATTACTGGTAATTTAATCATATCCTGCATGTCAGTTTTTTTACCTTGATGAATAGGTGATGGCCCCAAAAGCCAGCGAAGAACTTTTTCTCTGTTTATGGGATGTACCTCTCATGTATGAATCCCGGACTTTCTGCTTAGAATAGAAAGAGTTAGGCACAGACTACCACTCATCAAGCTATTGCACCTGTTGTTCAAGTGGCTCTATCCCATCACCCCCCTTCCCTCCGTCGCGATATAACCTTGAACGGTTGAAAACGACGTTAAACACCAAAGAAAGAAAAGAAAGAACAGGTCTGAGGTAGATGTATTGCCAGGAACTTGTGTCATGATATTTGTCAAACTTTTGTGGATTTGTGGATGTTTGTGTCTGGCTGGCTGGCCGGCTTCAGGCTAGCTTTTTTTTATATCTTTTTTTCTTCTTTATATCTGTCTGAACGAGTGCTTGTTTTCCTGTTAATTACTGCAGCATAATGACACTGATTTGCTCATGTTTGTCTTTTTTATAATGTGTTCGCTCCCCCAGATCTGTCCTTACCCCAATGTTTTGGGTAATGTATTGATGCAAAGACAGCATAGAGTCATGTAAAAAAAAAAAAACTATGACTGCGTTCATTCAATTTTTGTTTCTTAGCAATGGGAGAAATATGTCATCCCAGGTAAAAAGTGACATATCGCTTTATATTTATCATAGTTTCTGTACAGTGTAAATAGTATGCTCAATGTACGCCCTGAGCACATTTCTGTGATTTCATCTTTCATTTAATTTGATGTTAATGAAGGTGCACATAACACCACAATAACAGTCAAAGATCTACTGGGATCTACTGCAAATTATACGAAATGGTCAGTTGTTTTTGGCATCACTTTTCCTCAACCAATGAAACAATTTTTTGTTTTAATTAGTTTTGGCGTTTCGCTAAATGTTGATACAAAACAACATTCCTGATTTAGATTCACAACCTTTATAGGTTGGCCTCAAACAATAATTCATGTGAGTACAAAAAAAACTACTCAAGCAGTAAAGTAATTTATTGCCACACTAACAAGTTGAAATGTTTGTTAATCTGAAAAGTGAGGAAAAATTTTCGATAAAAAGTGCGAAAAGATGGGTGGCCGAGTGGTAAACGCACTTGCCTCGGAAGCGAGAGGTTGCGAGTTCGACCCTGGGTCAGGGCGTTAGCAATTTTCTCCCCCCTTTCCTAACCTAGGTGGTGGGTTCAAGTGCTAGTCTTTCGGACGAGACGAAAAACCGAGGTCCCTTCGTGTACACTGCATTGGGGTGTGCACGTTAAAGATCCCACGATTGACAAAAGGGTCTTTCCTGGCAAAATTGTATAGGCATAGATAAAAATGTCCACCAAAATACACGTGTGACTTGGAATAATAGGCCGTGAAAGGTGAATGCTCGCCCTAATAGGCTTGAGGTTTGCTGGCCGATGTGAATGCGTGATACATTGTGTAAAAAATTCCATCTCACACGGCATACATAAATCCCTGCGCCTTGAATCCGTGGTTGAGATATGTGCGCGATATAAATTGCATAAAATAAAATAAAATAAAGGTGGGGCAGGAGGCGAAAATTTCAAAGAGACGTATTCTTGATCGACTCTTTGTTGTTGGATGGTGGGCGGAAGTGACCTTTTAGGACTTAGCATCTTTGGTATAGAAACGGAAACCTGGATTGGATATGGACTTTACATCTAACTTCGAGCAAACCTAGAAATTACCACCCCATCACACATTTCCGTACATAAATTCTGTATTCTATTGAATAAAGTGGCTCTGAGTAAGTATAGTGATGATTGTATATTGATCTTTTTTTAACGATGTCTGTGTTCACTGCCCATACAAAAATCTGTTGTAGATAGATCTGCATGAGAACAAAGCCATTTTTATAACTCTAATCTCATGATCATTTAGTTACACAGTGGAATCCCTGTTTAAAGACCCCATCCCCCCCCCCCCCCCCCCCCCCTCCATCCTAACCTCTGTAAACTTACCCCCATTTTAAGACTCCCTCCTTATTAAGGCATTCTTTCACTTAACAAAAGTCTTCTTTTCCACATCCTTATTTCTCTGCCCCCCGCATGTCGTAAGAGGCGACTAACGGATTCTGTTTCTCCTTTTACCCTTGTTGAGTGGTTCTTGTATAGAATATAGTCAATGTTTGTAAAGATTTTAGTCAAGCAGTATGTAAGAAATGTTAAGTCCTTTGTACTGGAAACTTGCATTCTCCCAGTAAGGTCATATATTGTACTACGTTGCAAGCCCCTGGAGCAATTTATTTTTGATCAGTGCTTTTGTGAACAAGAAACACTTAACAAGTGGCTCTATCCCATCTCCCCCCTTTCCCCTATCCCATCTCCCCCCTTTCCCTCGTCGCGATATAACCTTGAATGGTTGAAAACGACGTTAAACACCAAATAAATAAATCCTTATTAAGGCCTGATTTTCTCACATTTTGGAGGTCTTAAAAGGGGGGTTCCACTGTACTGTAGTTAATGCCTGCATGGGTCTTCAATGGAATTCATTCCATCTTGAAACTGTCTCACCGGCAACAAACTATGTGTCAGGGTTTATGTGTGTCTTGGGTCTTTGTGTGTGTATGTGTGTGTGTGTGTGTGTGACTGGGGTCTTTGTGTGTCTGTGTCTGTGCATATGTGTGTGTGTGTGTGTGTGTGTGTGTGTGTGTGTGTGTGTGTGACTGGGGTCTTTGTGTGTCTGTACATGTGTGTGTGACTGCCTCTGTCTGTGTGTGTGTGTGTGTGTGTGTGTGTGTGTGACTGGGGTCTTTGTGTGTCTGTGTCTGTGCATGTGTGTGTGACTGCCTCTGTGTGTGTGTGTGTGTGTGTGTGTGTGTGTGTGTGTGACTGCCTCTGTGTGTGTGTGTATGTGTGTGTGTGACTGCCTCTGTGTGTGTGACTGCATGTGTGTGCGTGTGTATGTGTGTGTTGTTGCATGCATGTGTGTGTGACTGCATGTGTGTGCGTGTGTATGTGTGTGTTGTTGCATGCAAGTGTGTGCATTTCTTAACGCATACTTTTGTGTTTGCCTAATGCACTTTAAAAAAAAAAATTAAATGCCAACTTGTGATATCTTTTAACAATACCATACATGTAGCACTGCTTTGACCTTTATTGTTCCTCCATCATGAAATGTCTTTGCTTGGAAGCGTTTGGTCTGTATCTTTGGAATGACGGGGTATGTTAATGGTTAAATTGTATATGTTTTGTGTGTGTGTGTTGGGGGGGGGAGGGGTTCGGAGTATTGAGTTTTGGTGAGAGAGCCCACATTTTACAATTTTTGTGGAGGAGGAGGCAAGAATTGTCTGTCTCGCATAATCTTACATTAAATAACAAAATGCATGCACTTCATATGTCACAACTTCATGAATTTCTTGAAGAGTCCTGAATTTTGGATGCAGACTGTGAATTAAATATGTTTATGATTTATTTAAAACGTTCAGGTTTGTTGTAATTCTCTTTGATTATTAATTTGTATATGTGCTTTTATTATAATCCTGGTATTTCTTGTAGCTGTAATCTCAGTACTTTCAGCAGCTACTGACTGAGCTACATCCCCGCCCTTCTCACTCACTCAACTCAATGCCCGTCACTCCTGTCAGGGTATGGGCCGCCAACAACAGCTCTCCAGAGTCCTCTGTCCTGGGCCATCTTTTCTATCTGACTCCAGGTGTAGCCCATCTTTCTGGTGTCGGCCTCCAGGTCGCGTCGCCAGGTGTTTCTTGGACGGCCTCTTTGACAGAAGGGTAGTCGGCTTTGTGGCTTCCTCTCGGCTTTCACCACACTGCGTCATAGGTCTTCTTGAAGAAGAACCTTCCTCTCCCAGGATAAAGTTTTCTGTTTCTTCTGTTGTTGACGTTTCTGTAGCGAAGTCTTTTTTACAGGGAGGGGGTGCTAACCCCACGCCCAACCCTCCTCCTTTTTCAGCCGGTCTTGGGACCGTCCTTGGCGGAGTTACCCCGCCCTTCGGGGGTCTTAAAAGGGGGGGGGGTTCCACCGTATTGTTTTCATACGATGCATTCAAAAGAAGCAACAACTAAAATCTGTTGCAATCTGCCCCAGCTATTGCTCTTGAGATCTCTTTAAATCACCCAATATCTGTGGGTGTTTTGTTTTTTTATCATAATGCTTGTATTTACATACTAAGTATGCCAAAGGAAACGTCTGTTGTTCAGTCTATTCCGTGCTTTGTTTTTTTCTCAACTTGCAAACCATAAGATGTACGTTATTCGCATAATGCTTCTAATCATGCACAGTGTACGCAAAATCAAACGCATCTGTTATAGTTAAGTCTGTCCATCCTTCCTTGCTGTAGGCAAGTATTGAAACTTTGTGATTTTATTCTAAGTCAATTTTCTGTATTTTGACAAGTATTTGACTGACATTGTTTATAGAATAATAACACAGGAGTACATACAGCCTTTACATTACCAGTCTTTCTTTTAACACCAAAGTATGCATGTCTTCATCTGTACATAATGTTACTAAATTAATGAGATTCTGTGCAAGTCTTCGGCCTGCATACAGTGGACCACCCAAAAATTGATCAAATCAGGTACCCCCCGCGGGTTAGGGGGAAGAAACCCCCCGCGGGTTAGGGGGAAGAATTTACCCCATGCTCCCCAGCATGTCGTAAGAGGCAACTAATGGATTCTGTTTCTCCTTTTACCCTTGTTAAGTGTTTCTTGTATAGAATATAGTCAGTGTTTGTAAAGATTTTAGTCAAGCAGTATGTAAGAAATGTTAAGTCCTTTGTACTGGAAACTTGCATTCTCCCAGTAAGGTAATATATTGTACTGCGTTGCAAGCCCCTGGAGCAATTTTTTGATTAGTGCTTTGGTGAACAAGAAACAATTAACAAGTGGCTCTATCCCATCTCCCCCCTTTCACCGTCGCGATATAACCTTGAACGGTTGAAAACGACGTCAAACACCAAAAAAAGAAGGATACAGGGGACCACCCAAACATTGATTAAAACAGGTCTTAAAAGGGAGGGAGACTTATAAGGCAAAAAAAAATAAATATGTGTGGTTATGGTAACATAGCCAAAAAAAATAGGGTAGGAAGGTAGGCAATCACTTTTTTTTTTTTAACTTTTTTTTCTAATGTGTACAAATTGAACCTACTTGACAGGGAAATAAGTGTGCGACTCGAGCGCTTTTGCTTTTATTGCGTTTTCTGCACTGGTTTTTGACTCACATGCGAAGCAAAAGTGAGTCTATGTACTCACCCGAGTCGTCCGTCCGTCCGTCCCCCCCGTCCGTCCGTCCGGAAAACTTTAACGTTGGATATTTCTTGGACACTATTCAGTCTATCAGTACCAAATTTGGCAAGATGGTGTATGATGACAAGGCCCCAAAAAACATACATAGCATCTTGACCTTGCTTCAAGGTCAAGGTCGCAGGGGCCATAAATGTTGTCTAAAAAACAGCTATTTTTCCCATTTTCTCTGAAGTTTTTGAGATTTAATACCTCACCTATATATGATATATAGGGCAAAGTAAGCCCCATCTTTTGATACCAGTTTGGTTTACCTTGCTTCAAGGTCAAGGTCACAGGAGCTCTTCAAAGTTGGATTGTATACATATTTTGAAGTGACCTTGACCCTGAACTATGGAAGATAACTGTTTCAAACTTAAAAATTATGTGGGGCACATGTTATGCTTTCATCATGAGACACATTTGGTCACATATGATCAAGGTCAAGGTCACTTTGACCCTTATGAAATGTGACCAAAATAAGGTAGTGAACCACTAAAAGTGACCATATCTCATGGTAGAAAGAGCCAATAAGCACCATTGTACTTCCTATGTCTTGAATTAACAGCTTTGTGTTGCATGACCTTGGATGACCTTGGGTCAAGGTCACATGTATTTTGGTAGGAAAAATGTGTAAAGCAGTTCTTAGTGTATGATGTAATTGCTAGGTTTAGCTGAAGGTCAAGGTCGTGTAAAGGTCAAGGTCAAGCATGTGAGTCGTATGGGCTTTGCCCTTCTTGGTTTTTTTGTTTTTGTTTTTTTTTGACAAATGTAATAAAAAGTTATAGGGTCGGCCCCTAAAAATAGGGTAGGTCGGGTTACCGTAACCACACCTATTTTTTTTTAGGCCTAATGGGGGTTAATTTACAGACCTTAAGAACAGAAAATCTGAGCAAACAGTCTTAAAGTGGGGCAAGTCTTAAATTTAATTGAATGATCTTGAAATGGTGGTTCAGTTGTGCAGTGGAACGCACATTTTGTTGTCCAGATTGATCTCCCTTGTCTTTGAGACCCTGCTTTCTCAGTGTTTGTAACCACTGTAAGCTTACCTAAGGTTGAACACACACACTCTGCTAAGAGCAAAGTTTCTTAGATTATTTTTAGGTCGAAAGAGGGGGGCACCTCTTTATTTGTTAGCACAGCTAGCCTGGACATAATGTTCATGTTTTATTCATTCCATCTGCCTTTGTACTTTAAAAAGCTATAATATTATTTGTGTCCCATATTGTGGTCACTGTGTTCTTCACTACTACTGTTGATAGATAAAGTAAAGTGATCATTATTGTGTTGTGTGGGATGATGTGTGTGGTGAAGATACAGGCATGTGTGTGTCTGTCAGTGCGTGTGTGGGTGTCAGTGCATGTGTGTGTCCTCTGTGTGTGTGTCAGTGTGTGTGTGTGTGTGTGTGTGTGTGTGTGTGTGTGTGTAAGGTACAGCGGATCTTTCATTGTGGCAACAGGACTTGTACAGAAAATTATTGCACAAGCATACACATACACACACACATTACAGGCACACTCAGTCAAAATCTGCAATCCTTGCAGGACAAAGTCCAGCCTTTTGTGTGTATCAAATGACACCACAAACAAACAAGCCCTGCATTCTTCATTTACAACAAACACTCAGCATTTGGCACTTTCCAAGGACATAGCTGCCAACTAGGATTCTTTTTAACTTTCAAAGTGTGCACGCACACACTCTCTGTCTCTGTCTCTCTTTCACACACATTCCCTTCCCCTTCTCTTCCCTCATTCTCTCTCTTTCCCCTGTCTCTGTCCGCCCCCCCCCCCCTCTCTGTCTCTCTCCCTCTCTCTCTCCCCCTCTCTCTCTCCTCTCTATATCCCCCTCTCTCTCTATCCCCCCCTCTCCGTCTCTCTCCCCTCTCTATATCCCCCTCTCTCTCTACCCTCCCCTCTCTCTCTCTCTCCCCTCTCTATATCCCCCTCTCTCTCTACCCTCCCCTCTCTCTCTCCCCTCTCTATATCCCCCTCTCTCTCTACCCTCCCCTCTCTCTCTACCCTCCCCTCTCTCCCCTCTCTATATCCCCCTCTCTCTCTACCCTCCCCTCTCTCTCTCTCTCTCCCCTCTCTATATCCCCCTCTCTCTCTCTCTCCTCTCTATATCCCCCTCTCTCTCTACCCTCCCCTCTCTCTCTCCTCTCTATATCCCCCTCTCTCTCTACCCTCCCCTCTCTCTCTCTCTCTCTCTCCCCTCTCTATATCCCCCTCTCTCTCTCTCTCCTCTCTATATCCCCCTCTCTCTCTACCCTCCCCTCTCTCTCTCTCTCTCCTCTCTATATCCCCCTCTCTCTCTACCCTCCCCTCTCTCTCTCTCTCTCTCCCCTCTCTATATCCCCCTCTCTCGCTATCCCCCCCCCCCTCTCTCTCTCTCTCTCTCTCTCTCTCTCATCCACACAAACCCACCCACACAGACTGCAAACACATTCAGTCAATCAATACACCAAAGTCAAATCTTCTGGCTTTTTTTCTTCCTTTATCTCAAAATGAACGAGTATTAACAAGCAGTAAATTGTAAGCAGACTGTAACAGTAAAAAAAAGAAAACTGAAAGAAAAAGAACAAAGAAAACTCTTTGACAGGCTTCAACCGCCTTACAACACAGATCTCTAAACTCCTTACATAAACCATCTCTCCTTCACATCCGGCTTCTAATAAATGCCTCACTCTCAGTCAAGCTAAAATTCAAACAACTTACAAAACCAGGGCCAGACCCAGGGGGGGGGGGGGGGGGGGTTCCAGGGGTTCCGGAACCCCACCCCTGGAAAAAGCATGTACCTTGCTTTGAGTGTTTTTTTGTTTTTTTTTTACTAGTTTTAGCACCAAAACAATGCTGCTCTTAACCCTCAAAACAAGGCCCAGAATGCACTAGATTGCACAGATTTTAACCGTTTTTAAAAAAAAATTTCGGGGGAGCATGCCCCCGGACCCCCCTAGTTCACGCGCCTGCAAATGTGGCTTCGCCACTTCGCTGATTTGCCCCCCCATAAAAGGAGGAACCCCCCCTTACAACTCATTTGGTCCGGCCCTGAAAACTGATCTTTCCAGCACACATTTCAAACATCTTACACTTACAGAAAACTGTGATCTTTACTTTACATCCTTCAAATAAACAAAACACCTCTCTCACACAAGCTTCTAACAATTACAAAACAGATCTTTCCTGCACTCATTTCCAACACCTTCCAGAAAACATCTCTCCTCATCCTTCAAATACCAGAACATTTCTGCTTGCACACATACGTCCCCCCAAACTCCAAAGCTGCTTGGGGGATTTCAGCTCGATCAACTTCCTCGAAATGAAAGTAGTTTCTTTTGTAGGCTCTGACCGAGGCAACGGCGTTATAGCTCTCAACACACGCTGGTCGGAAACCATACTTCTCTGGTCCTAGCAGACAATCGCTGAAAGACGACATGGGAGACGAAACTTTCAGCGCAAGTTTGTGGTCAACACTGGTGAGATTCAGGTTGAAAGCACCATTGCAACCGTCGTGAACGAAGGAAACCCGACTGTTGGCAGGAGTAAAATTCCAGACAATGTTCTTACCAGGGTTTCGGTAGCCGACGAGAAAAGCTGTAACATCCCGAATGAAGTGAACAATACCGCCTGACAGAGCTAAGTTGACGTTGCTTTTAGTCACACCTTGAGACCAGACCCAAGCAGTGGGGAAAGTTTCGCCCCAGTTCTTCTCCATGTGGAGGCGAGCATTTCCTCCCGATACAATCCTGCCGGAAGCAGCGTCTGTGAATTTGTACTGCGTGACGGTAGAGCGTAAACTGTAGACGAACCAGTGAAGGGGAAGGGGAAGGTGATCCAGCCAAGACTCGGGACCCTCGCCGTGCGGACCCCAGGGTACAGGGTTCGAGGCCTTGATGTAAAGCCTCACGTTTCCTATAGCAACATTCACTAACGTTCCATCCGCCGTGACCACAAAGGAGCCGTTGTTGCCCAACTTGACGGAAAAGTCCGGTGGAGATTCGTCGTCGGGGTTCTGAACGACAGGTTTGCCTCCCTGCACTGTCACAGAGTAATCCCTTGCCGGGAACGCTCCGTTGTACGACTGTAGCTTTTGGCTGACGTTGTTGTCTTGCACTAAGACACTGGCGTAAACCAAGGGTAGGCCTTGCTGCTTATGCATGGCGCAATGTTGAGATGAGAATTTGCATTTTTGAGATTCCGCTGGTGATTGAGAAGCTGACGTCCCAGCTGAAGAATTCTTGGCGGGCAAAACACGACCATGCAAGAATCCCAGACTGAACTGCTGAGCAGGGTCCATGAGACGCACGTACCAGCCTTCGAAGAAAGGCCCGTTGCTAGGATACAGATGGGGATCAAACTGGTTGCCATGGCATCCCGTTGCTAGGAGACAGAGGATAAGGAGGCAGGTGGCTGCAGGGGTACCTTGTCCTAACACCATCATCTTGGAGGGGAAGTTTTGTTGTGCAGCCGCTTTATAGACCTGAAGAAAAAAAAAGAATAGCAGCATGAAAAAGATTCAATACAGAATGTGCAGGAAAAAGCCCTTCAGCTTTAGGCCTATTATGTCCCATTCATCCCAGATTTTCTCATTTTACACTTGAAATCCACTTTTTTTAATTGTCATGAGAGGTTTTGAGGAGAAAAAAAGAACGTACATCACTTGAATTTGATTTGTACCAGGGATGTTGCTACAAATTTGTGCTGATGGGACAAATGTCCTGACTTAATCAACACGAATAGGACATTTGACCGGCTTAACAAATTTGAATAGGACATTTCAGGTGACCTACATTGTGGTCGTACACATTATCGTCTGCTATTAACTGTTCTCTCTTTATGTCGTCTTTTCTTCTCTTTTTCTCTTATTTGAGATGGCTTTGTTCCATATGATTACTTTTAAAAGAACCCCCTGCACTAAAACCAAGAAATTACTCCATACCTGAGAGAGACTGATTCTGTACCGGTGGGCTACATAAAGTGACTGGATATAATCAGGGACCTATCTATATAGGTCTATGATATAATGAACTTTTAGATACCGATGCCCTGGACCCCTTTTATCTAGCAGATGTCTTTCTCTCTCTCTCACTGTCTAACTAGCGTGTGTGTGTGTGTGTGTGTGTGTGTGTGTGTGTGTGTGTGTGTGTGTGTGTGTGTGTGTGTGTGTGTGTGTCAGTTTGGTTTGTTGCTGTGTCTGGTGGTTGTGTTGTGGAGTACACATGTTGCAGAATGATCTTGAGTACATCTACTGACCGATGCAAGCAAAATGTGATCGGACACAGTCCGTGTCGTGTTTTTCCTTTCGTCACTCTCAGTCGCAAAGGAGACACAACGATATGTGTAGGTTCTGTAGATTTATTAACAGCTGGAACAACGGTGACAATATCTCTCAGCACAGTGTAAGAAAGAACAAGTGCAAGACTGGTAAAGAACAACAATACGTGTGCGCAGCCCTACTTATATAGTTAATGGACATACGAGAATATTCGGGAAACATCGACACTAATCTGGTTAGATCTACACAGTTCCATCTGTTCGATGAGCGTCTACGCTTACGTCATGAGTGACTGCGCACTTAATCAAAGTAAGTTCCATAATGTTCTTTATCCTTCCATTCGATTCCAGTGGTATCTAGCGATCTCCACAACACCTCCCCACCTAAACTGATGCTACTCCTGAAGCATCAACAGCAAAGTCTCTCTGTGGGTTTGCGTGTTCTCTTTGACCGTCTTGGATTGTCTGGTCCATACTCTGGAACGGATGGAGTACCTTTGGGTTTGGTCTGTCTCCGAGTTTGTGGCACAGTTTCCAAGATCTCCATGGGGTGATCTGTTACAAGTTCAGAAACAGTGTCCACTTCCTCACCAGGTTCATTGTCTTCCTCAGTGGTGTAGCGTGGCTGTAGCTGTTCCCAGTGTCGTCTCCATACTGGACCATGAGGAATGACCATGACGTTGAAGCAGCGAGTACCCAGAGACTTCTTGATGACTGCTGGTACCCATCGGTGTTGTTTGTCTCGGCGAGGTCCATGGTACAGAGCATACACAGGATCTCCGGCCTTGTACTGTCTGGTTACCTTGACGACAGCTTTCAAGTCTGGAGTCATCTGAGACTTGGATGCCTCCTTGTGGATTTGGCTGTAGTTCCTTTCTGCAGCCGTGAGAGTCTTGGACACGTTGGCGATTGGGCGCTCGCTTCCATCTGGATAGCGATGAAATAGGACTGCTCCAATTCCAACGTTGGACGCGTCACAAGCTAGTCCCAAAGTCTTGTTTGGATCGAAGTGTACCAGAACTTGATCCGAGGAAAGCACATTTTTCAACTGTTCAAATGCTGCCTGTTCCTCATCTCCCCACTTCCAGGGGTTCGCCTTCTTCGTCAGGCGGTAGAGCGGCTCTGCCATGCTGGCCAGGTTAGGGATGAACTTCCCGTAAAACTGAACTGAGCCCAAGAAAGACTTCAAGCTTGAGACGTCCGTAGGGGCTGGCATTTTCAAAACTGCCTCGACCTTCGATCCTTTGGAGATCCCTTCGGCCGATAAGGTATGTCCAAGGTATTCCACACTGGCTTGTGCGAACTCGCACTTTTCACGACGACATCTGAGTCCTTTGTCGTTCAGACGAGTGAGCAAACGTTCCAGGTTGCTCAGGTGGTCGTTGGCGTCCTTCCCGCTGACGAGTATATCATCTTGGAAGACGGCAACACCAGGTAGATCACAGGTCAGGTTTTCCATGATCTCTTGAAAGTAACCAGGTGCTGACTTTATCCCGAAAGGAAGTCGTTGCTGCAGGAGTACCCCACGGTGAGTGCTGAGGGCTAGCCTGCGTTGACTCTCTGGTGCCAGCTTGATCTGGTTGTAGGCATCAGCAAGATCGATCTTGGTGTATCCGAATCCACCTCCTAGCTTCTGCATCAGTTCCTCTGGGAGTGGCATTGGATGACGGTGATCTTCAAGCTGATCATTGATGCCCACTGAGTAGTCACCACAGATCCGTAACTTGGGCTTCAGGGTGCCCGAGGTTTGTGCCTTACGAATTGGTACCGCTGGCGTTCCGTATTCGTTGAACTGGACTGGCTTCCAGACTCCTTTGGCGATGCCTTCTTCGTAGCCTTTGGCGAGGTCATCACGAAGAGCGAAAGGTACCGGACGTGCCTTGTGAAAAACCGGCTTCGCATCAGACTTGAACTTCACGTCCAGTTCGAAGTCCTTGAGACATCCCAATTCTTGTTTGAAGAGATTTGGGAATTTATCAGACAGTCTGTGACAATCTCGTTGCAGGGCAGCATAAGGCGCGTTGGAGGTCGCTGGATGCGTAGGTTTTGCACCCTCACTCTTAGCGTGACTCTCTATGCTCCTCAGTCCTAGAGCATTGTCCACAGAAATTCCCAGAGTCTGGATTGCGTTGCGTCCTAGCAGATTCAGATGAGGGATCTTGGTGACGATGTACGGAATTGAGCTTTGCTTACCAGTCACTGGATCCTTGGTTTGGCCCATGAAAGTTCCCAGCACGGGCAGGTCGTGCTTGCTGGCAGATTCGTAACGATGTGTGACGTCATCCAGCTTCGGTTTTCCTAGTTGTCTCCAGACCGGAAGAGAAACAAAATTTCCCGTAGTTGCGGTGTCCAGTTCCATGGTGAACTGTCGGTCCTGGATTGTTATGGGTACATCCAACCTAGGAGTATCTTGGGGAACTTCACCGAGGATCGCGTTGACAAGCTCTGCTTTCGTGACTCTCTTCACGGAAGCCTGGGAATGTCGTTCCCGATTCTGATGTTGCTTTTTTCTACAGACAGCTTCCAAATGTCCTGTGACGTCACAGTATCGGCATTTGGCGTCTTTGTAGGGGCAGTCTGTTGCTTTGTGGGCCTTTCCACATCGGTAGCACTTCCTGTCTGTGGAATTAGACTGCTTGTGGTTCTTTCGTGGACCCGTAGTCTTGTTCTGGTGGACCTTGTTGACTGGCATGGTCTTGGAACCGTAGACAGTTTCCTTGGCAACCTTCGCTGCGTCTTCAGTCTCAATCGCGACTTGGACAGCACGTGCGAAATCCAGCTCTGTGTCCTTGATCTTGAATAGAGCCTTTAAGACAGCCTCATTGTTGACAGAACATATGAATCTCTGTCTCAGAGCTTCGTCTTGTGGGTTTTTGATCGAAGGAAAGTCACAGGTAGCGGCGTCTTGGCGTATGCGCGCTGCTAACTCCTGGAGAGTTTCGCCTGGCTTCCGTTTCATGTCACTCCAGAACTTGAAACGTTCTCGCACTATGAAGAGTTTCGGGTCGAACTGTTCTTTCATGAATTTGACAATCTCGTCCATTGTCAAACTGTTGATGTCCTTGGGCGGATTTTGCTGAGTAGCCAGATTTGCCAGTTGTTTGTAGACCGTAGCAGTCTGATTCGTCAAGAAAACTTGAGCCTTGCGCTGCTCCGGTACGGAGTTGGCGACCACAAACGTGCAAAATCTTGACCAGTAGTCAGGCCACAGTTCCGATGTTGCATCAAACGCAACAAAAGATGGGATTGCAGCTGCCTGTGTAGTAATGGGAAAACGTAGATTCGAAGCACTCGGATCGTCGTAGCTTTCCTCCCTGGCAGAAGCTGCGGCACCACTGAACACTTTCATCATCAACTCCATCTGGTGCATGTGTTGCTCCATATCTTCCTTGTGCTGGCGTTGCTGTTGCTCCAACTGCTCCCTTAGAAGCGTTATCAGCTGCTCTGTTTCCGTCATTTTGCAGTAATAAGTCACTCCGAATAGACAAGGGAAGTAACTGTCGGCGACGCCAGTTGTCGTGTTTTTCCTTTCGTCACTCTCAGTCGCAAAGGAGACACAACGATATGTGTAGGTTCTGTAGATTTATTAACAGCTGGAACAACGGTGACAATATCTCTCAGCACAGTGTAAGAAAGAACAAGTGCAAGACTGGTAAAGAACAACAATACGTGTGCGCAGCCCTACTTATATAGTTAATGGACATACGAGAATATTCGGGAAACATCGACACTAATCTGGTTAGATCTACACAGTTCCATCTGTTCGATGAGCGTCTACGCTTACGTCATGAGTGACTGCGCACTTAATCAAAGTAAGTTCCATAATGTTCTTTATCCTTCCATTCGATTCCAGTGGTATCTAGCGATCTCCACAACAGTCCGCCTTCTACAAAGTATTATAGGACATCTGACCGAGACCTGATGATATGAATCGGACAGTTGAGGCACTTAATCGGTCTAAGACCGATGTCCGACGCCTAACGACATCCCTGTGTACGTTCAAGTCAAATAATAGACTTTAAATCATCATAGCATCTTGGCTGAAGTGAAGAATGTTAATTTCAAATCCAACTTTTGGAGGCTTGTATTATAAACAGAATATTAACAACACAAAACATGTAGAAACAAATCACATGAGAGCTATAAAAGAAGAAGCAAACCTTCAGACCAAATGGTTATTGAAACTTCTATTCTCTATTCTATTCTATTCTCGCTGTAATAGGAAAAAGGGGCTATCTCACTTTCTCAGCCGACACCAGAAAGATGGGCTACACCTGGAGTCAGATAGAAAAGATGGCCCATGACAGAGGACTCTGGAGAGCTGTTGTTGGCGGCCCATACCCTGACAGGAGTGACGGGCATTGAGTTGAGTTGAGTGAGTCACTTTCTCACTTAGGTAATTTTATTCCATGGGAGAACAATCATTCTGGTCTTCAAGGTGACTTCTCCTCCCCCCCTTCAGATATTATGCAAGTGATAGCTATGGCAAGCACTGGAGTGGACTCTCTGCTGGGAAAATTGCCTAACGAGTTATGATCATGGCATTGAGGCTTACTATCACTATCAGCTCTTATATGACCTGCCTCATACTTATACACGTGTCCATATTGCCTTTCAAACATTTTTCGACCTGTGTGTGAGTGTGTGTATGTGTGTGTGCCTGTGTGTGTGTGTGTGTGTGTGTGCAGGGGAGGATTGGGGGGGGGGGGGTTATAGACCCCCCCCCCCCCCCCGGCTGTCAAAAAAAAATTATTACTAACTTTAAAAGAAATAATGAGTGGCTGCTGACACCAGTTGATCATGTTTAAAATCAAGGATAAGCCATAAAATAGCTAAAACTCTTCAGCTTCTGGCCCCCCAGACCCCCCAACGGGTCCTTGCCCAAGTACCCCACAAGGGGTCTACCCCTGGACCCCAAGTTGTAACCCCCCCCCCCCCCCTGGCTTAACTGCTCCGCCCCTGGTGTGTGTGTGCACGGTGTATGTGTGTGTGTGTGTGTGCACGGTGTGTGTGTGTGTTTGTGTCTGCGTGTGTCTGTCTGTGTGTGTGTGTGTGTGTGTGTGTGTGTGTGTGTGTGTGTGTGTGTGTGTGTGTGTGTGAAGAAAAGAGAGAGAGAACCGAACTTTATCTTATAAGGATTGATGTCTCCCTGTCGATGTCTTTCTGTGGATGGACAATTAATTAAAGACTTTGATTGTGTGTGACAGTATTTCCACACACAATATGAACACGCACACACACACATAACACACACACACACACACACACACACACACTCACAAATAATGTGAAGAATAGTAGCCTGCAACATCACTTACCCTTTTAAATCTGAACCTCCTTTGTACCATGAGCATTGTTCACAGCAAAATTATTTTACCGCAGGAAGAACAATTAAGTATATTGTCTCTCTAACACATCATTCTTCAACAACTGCCTCACGCACAATAAAATCTTGCACATGAACGATGAATGTTAGACGCCAGTAAATACAGCACCCAATACTCACGTGACATGTAAAATTAACTTCAGACTGGCTGTTTCACCACCAATTTCAAGCGGTACAATTATCTTGAGGGAGAAAATCATGGCAAGATCTTGCAACTGAAGCAGATTTGTGATGTAATTCGATCGATTTTACCCGAAATTTGATTTATTAGAAAACGCACCAAGCGGTTACGTCCCTTGAATAAGAACAGAACTATTTTGCGTTGAAGCTAATTTCAAAGTCAAAATACCATTTGAGACAGTGACAAAAGGTCAGGTGTCATGTCTACTGTCCCGAATGACACACGGTTGCTGACATTTCACCATTGCCAACAGAATAAACAAATAAGAAATAGGTAGAAAATGAATGTGAAAACTGACTTTGATTGTTGATCAATATTTTCTATACCACTAACAAATAATCTACTTACACATAGCTGTTTGGCAAATGTATGTTGCATGGGACACACTGACATGAAAGTGGAAGATGTTTTCCCCTCTAGAGAAACTACATATCAAGTTACACTTTTTGTGCTCTTCCATTCCAGTTGGCAATCAATTGTTAACGCATGTTATTAGAAAAAATAGAACGAAAAAAGATTAGATAGAATGAAAAATGTACTGGTGATGTCATTTGGGACATACTGACATGAAAACGTCACCTTTTGTCATTGTCTCATTTATCATCACAAACAAGAATCCAGGGGGGGGGGGGGGGATACAAGGTCCAAAGTTTGATCAGCAGCACTGCTCGGTGCGTTTTCGAATAAATGGAATTTGGGGGATAGTCACAAACATGTCACGTAAGTAGCTCAAGGCCTTGGCATTATACAATGGAACCTCCTATTAAGACCTTCAAGAAAATAAAAATAAATCAGGTCTTGAAAAGAAGGGAGTTTTAATTAAAGTGGGGGTAATTTTAAAAATGTTATAAACAGACAATCTCGAAAACGAGGGTTTCAAAAGGGGCAAATCTTAAATCGGCGGGGAGGGAAGGAGGGGGGGGGGGAGTAAGAGGGGGACGGGTTCCACTGTACATAAATTGTCATTGAGAGGAAATCCGGCAGGCGCGTGCACAGGACAAGGACGAGGGAGAGATAAGAGACTGAGAGAGACAAAGTGACTGACCTCATAGCACACAGTCCGCTGAATTAATAACACTTGAAACACAGATATGAGTCATGTTGATGGTGTGTCGAAAGCTCATTTCAGACTGTCATTATGTCATCCGTCGTGAAATCATTTTCACATTGGGGGCATCCCCTGTTCTTGCGAGTTACACAACTTTGCATTGTTGTTGTTTTCGAGCGAAAGAAGGGAGGCAAGTCTCAAAATAGTGGACATATAAAGACTACGCTGATTATGTCCCTTGTTTTGACAAAAACGTACCCATTTATAGTGCGTTAGTGTAATTTTGGCTGGGTGTGTGCGTGAGTGTACATGTGTGTTGGTTTTAATGCTTTGTGTTTACTTGTGTGTGTGTGTGGGGGGTACATGTGTGTTGGTTTTAATGCTTTGTGTTTACTTGTGTGTGTGTGTGGGGGGTACATGTGTGTTGGTTTTAATGCTTTGTGTTTACTTGTGTGTGTGTGTGTGGGGGGGGTACATGTATGTGGGTATTAATGGTTTGTGTTTACTTGTGTGTGTGTGGGGGGGTACATGTGTGTTGGTTTTAATGCTTTGTGTTTACTTGTGTGTGTGTGGGGGGGTACATGTGTGTTGGTTTTAATGCTTTGTGTTTACTTGTGTGTGTGTGGGGGGGTACATGTATGTAGGTGTTAATGGTTTGTGTTTACATGTGTGTGTGTGTGTGGGGGGGGGTACATGTGTGTTGGTTTTAATGCTTTGTGTTTACTTGTGTGTGTGTGTGTGGGGGGGGGTACATGTGTGTTGGTTTTAATGCTTTGTGTTTACTTGTGTGTGTGTGTGGGGGGGGGGTGTACATGTGTGTTGGTTTTAATGATTTGTGTTTACTTGTGTGTGTGTGTGGGGGGGGGTGTACATGTGTGTTGGTTTTAATGCTTTGTGTTTACTTGTGTGTGTGTGGGGGGGGGGGGTACATGTGTGTTGGTTTTAATGCTTTGTGTTTACTTGTGTGTGTGTGTGTGTGGGGGGGGGGTACATGTGTGTTGGTTTTAATGCTTTGTGTTTACATGTGTGTGTGTGTGTGGGGGGGGGGGTACATGTGTGTTGGTTTTAATGCTTTGTGTTTACATGTGTGTGTGTGTGTGGGGGGGGTACATGTATGTGGGTATTAAAGGTTTGTGTTTACATGTGTGTGTGTGTGGGGGGGGTACATGTATGTGGGTATTAATGGTTTGTGTTTACATGTGTGTGTGTGTGTGTGTGGGGGGGACATATATGTGGGTATTAATGGTTTGTGTTTACATGTGTGTGTGTGTGTGGGGGGGGGGTACATGTATGTGGGTATTAATGGTTTGTGTTTACATGTGTGTGTGTGTGTGTGTGGGGGGGGGACATGTATGTGGGTATTAATGGTTTGTGTTTACATGTGTGTGTGTGTGTGTGGGGGGGGGGTGTACATGTATGTGGGTGTTAATGGTTTGTGTTTACATGTGTGTGTGGGGGGTACATGTATGTCGGTATTAATGGTTTGTGTTTACATGTGTGTGTGTGTGTGGGGGGTACATGTAAGTGGGTATTAATGGTTTGTGTTTACATGTGTGTGTGTGTGTGTGGGGGGGGGGTTACATGTATGTGGGTATTAATGATTTGTGTTTACATGTGTGTGTGTGTGTGTGGGGGGGGTACATGTATGTGGGTATTAATGGTTTGTGTTTACATGTGTGTGCGTGTGTGTGTGGGGGGGTACATGTATGTGGGTATTAATGGTTTGTGTTTACATGTGTGTGTGGGGGGGGTACATGTATGTGGGTATTAATGGTTTGTGTTAACATGTGAGTGTGTGTGTGGGGGGGGGGGGTACATGTATGTGGGTATTAATGGTTTGTGTTTACATGTGTGTGTGTGTGTGTGGGGGGGGGGGTACATGTATGTGGGTATTAATGGTTTGTGTTTACATGTGTGTGTGTGTGTGGGGGGGGGGGACATGTATGTGGGTATTAATGGTTTGTGTTTACATGTGTGTGTGTGTGTGGGGGGGGGGGTGTACATGTATGTGGGTGTTAATGGTTTGTGTTTACATGTGTGTGTGGGGGGTACATGTATGTCGGTATTAATGGTTTATGTTTACATGTGTGTGTGTGTGGGGGGTACATGTATGTGGGTGTTAATGGTTTGTGTTTACATATGTGTGTGTGTGTGGGGGGGGGGGGTACATGTATGTGGGTATTAATGATTTGTGTTTACATGTGTGTGTGTGTGTGTGGGGGGGGTACATGTATGTGGGTATTAATGGTTTGTGTTTACATGTGTGTGCGTGTGTGTGTGGGGGGGTACATGTATGTGGGTATTAATGGTTTGTGTTTACATGTGTGTGTGGGGGGGGGTACATGTATGTGGGTATTAATGGTTTGTGTTAACATGTGAGTGTGTGTGTGGGGGGGGGGTACATGTATGTGGGTATTAATGGTTTGTGTTTACATGTGTGTGTGAGTGTGTGTGTGGGGGGGTACATGACATGTATGTGGGTATTAATGGTTTGTGTTAACATGTGAGTGTGTGTGTGGGGGGGGTACATGTATGTGGGTATTAATGGTTTGTGTTTACATGTGTGTGTGTGTGTGTGGGGGGTACATGTATGTGGGTATTAATGGTTTGTGTTTACATGTGTGTGAGTGTGGGTGGGGTACATGTATGTGGGTATTAATGGTTTGTGTTTACATGTGTGTGTGTGGGGGGGGGGTACATGTATGTGGGTATTAATGGTTTGTGTTTACATGTGTGTGTGTGTGGGGGGGGGTACATGTATGTGGGTATTAATGGTTTGTGTTTACATGTATGTGTGTGGGGGGGGTACATGTAAGTGGGTTTTAATGCTTTGTGTTTACTTGTGTGTGTGTGTGGAGGGGGGTACATGTATGTGGGTATTATTGGTTTGTGTTTACATGTGTGTGTGTGTGGGGGGGGGGGGGGTACATATATGTGGGTATTAATGGTTTGTGTTTACATGTGTGTGTGTGTGTGTCGGGGGGGGGGGTACATGAATGTGGGTGTTAATGGTTTGTGTTTACATGTGTGTGTGTGTGTGTGTCGGGGGGGGGGGGGGGTACATGTATGTGGGTGTTAATGGTTTGTGTTTACATGTGTGTGTGTGTGTGGGGGGGGGGGGGTACATGTATGTGGGTATTAATGGTTTGTGTTTACATGTGTGTGTGTGTGTGGGGGGGTACATGTATGTGGGTATTAATGGTTTGTGTTTACATGTGTGTATGTGTACATGTGTGTACATGTGTGTGTGTGAGCACTTTAGTTTGAGCATGCGTGCTTGTTGTGAGTATCAGTATGTGTTTGTTTGCGTGTTTTGACCGTGTACTGTGGTGCACTGTTAAACAATTTGATTCTTAGTATTATGCATGCATGCATGTATGTGTGCTCTTTGATGAGTATTTTCCCTTTTTATTTGAGACCAATTAATTGTATTAATTGTATATATCGTGCTGTGTTTTGATTGAACTTGTAAAGCGCTTCGAGCTGTGGAGAAGACTGAAGTGCTCTATAAATGTTCCATGATGATTATTATATTATTATTTCCTGGGACAGTAGGGGCGACCACCCCCAACCAGGCGCGTTCACAGGTGGCGGATAGTGTGATGGCCTTCAGATATGGAGGTTAGCTGCGAAATAAGCCAGGCTTGCCAGGACGAATAAGCAGTCGCGGACCAACTGGCGGTGCTTCCAACAGGATGGGGCGAGGTAACAGGTGGCACTGTTACACTCAAGAAATACCCCAGGTGTCCAATGACGGGAGCATCATGCGAACAAGAGCCGCATTTTAAGTTCTAGCCCTGGGGAAGGTCACCTCAGATAAACAAACCAGCCAGCTATGGCCAAATAGCCGGGTAGACTGGACTCGACAGCCCTGTAAAGCCACCAGTCTAGGAGAAGGATCACTCCGATATAAAAACACGCTGAAGCCGGATGAGCTGGGCCATGTATGGCGCATAACGACAGCTCAACGCGTCAACGCTCATATGACAGACGACATATTATTATTTGTGTGTGCGTGCGAGTGAGCTTTGTCGTTTTTTTACGCCGTTGTGCACTAATGGTTGAAATACACTATTGAAGATATTAACGTGTGACATGTCAAAGAGAAACCTAATTAGAAGGGTTCATTGCTCTTATATGTTTATGTATTTTATATTTTGTAAGCGCCTAGGGCTATATTTAGATTAGGCGCACAAATGTTCATAATAATAATAATAATAATGTTTCAATGAGGGAAACTGGCGGGGATGTAGGTCAGTCGGTAGCGCGCTGGATTTGTATCCAGTTGGCCGCTGTCAGCGTGAGTTCGTCCCCACGTTCGGCGAGAGATTTATTTCTGAGTCAACTTTGTATGCAGACTCTCCTCGGTGTCCGAACACCCCCGTGTGTACACGCAAGCACAAGACCAAGTGCGCACGAAAAAGATCCTGTAATCCATGTCAGAGTTCGGTGGGTTATAGAAACACGAAAATACCCAGCATGCTTCCTCCGAAAGCGGCATATGGCTGCCTAAATGGCGGGGTAAAAAACGGTCATACACGTAAAAGCCGTGGGAGTTTCAGCCCATGAACGAACAAACAAAATGACAGAAACTGAGAAATGTATTTGTTTTGTCTTCTTTTGTTTCTGCGTGTCAATGACACTGAAACCACCAAATACAAAATGTGTCCTTTCATCTCAAACCTCACATGAAAAAATAAACAGAGAACAAAAGCATGTTTAAATATTTGGATGTTTATTTTACATCATCTCTTACATCATTTCATGCTCACAGGGTGTTGTATTTACATGGGTGAAACTGATCAGAAATGAAAATGAGGCCGGGATCCAGGGGCCACCTAGGCCCTGGTGGGGTGCAGGGGCAACGCCCTGCCAGGGGGCCCAGGGGGGCAAAGCCCCCCGGAAGAAAAAAAATCAGGCTTTTAAGGGTAAAAGTAGGCCTCTCCTGGTATCTCAAACACACAAATTTGCACATTAAGCAATGGTAACAAATGCCAAGCTTTAGTCCGATAATTCGCGCGCTCAGTGAAACAAAGACTCAGCGATGTCCGGTCACTGTGTTAGAGAAAATACGGATCGGATCGCCTGAGAAAAAAAAAGAAAGTTTTTTTAACTTTTTTTTTAAAGATTTTTAAAATAAGGAATTCCTTATTTGACCAATTTCATTTGGCGGATTTCCGCTCTGACGCGGAAAAGTTTCACCCATGTATTTATCGTTCTTTTCATGTAGTTCATTTCAAACAGACAGTTTTTTTTGTTTCCTTTTCTGCAGCTTGCTTGCTTTGTCGATGGCTTCTCTCTTTTCTGTCAGGGCCTTGGCCTAAAGTGAAATGGAGGAAAACATACATTAAAAACAGCCTGCTTGGCAAAAAAAACAACAAACAGCCTGCAATCAACAATTTTACTTCGTAATGTAAAACTTTACTGAGGCGCCTGAATAATCTAAGAGATATGAATTCACACCTGCATGGTGCACATGCAAGAGCATTTTAAGCACACGCACAAACACATAAACATAATACAGAAACAGACCAGGACTGATGTGCAACGAGTTTTAGCCAAGCACCACAACAGTTATACATATTCAAAGACAACTTCAACATAAAATCAGAATAAAAAAACAAGAATGGTAATTTATTGGAATATTTAAATTATGACAAAACAAAACATTACACTCACGGTATTTCGACCCAAGTGTCTCTAAATGGACACACAGACAAACACTGATGAGTGTAAGGTTCTTTTTGTTCAGAAATTAAATGTTCCAATCACTTTCCATTCTTGTTTTTTGATTCTGAAGTTTGGAACGTTAGCAGTCCATCTGTTTTGGGATGTTTACATAAAATCCATCCATCCATCCATCCATCCATCCATCCATCCATCCACCCACCCACCCATCCATCCATCCATCCATCGTTCGTCCATCCATCCATCGTTCGTCCATCCATCCATCCATCCATCCATCGTTCGTCCATCCATACATCCACCCACCCATCCATCCATCCATCCATCCATCAATCAATCCATCCATCCATCCATCCATCAATCGATCCATCAATCAATCAATCAATGAATCAATCAATCAAGCAAGCAATCCATCAATCTTTCAATCAAATAACAATCAATCCATCCATCAATCCATCCATCCATCCATCAATCTTTCAATCAAATAACAATCAATCAATCAATTCATCCATCAATCAAGCAAGCAATCCATCAATCTTTCAATCAAATAACAATCAAGTTACAACAGCAGCAACCCACCTCCTGAGAGATCTTCTTCTTCTTGTAGTTAATCTTGTGATAGAGGCGGCGGTTTTTCTTGGGAATCATCAGCTCTGCCAGACGTTTCTCCTCCGCCTGTTGCCGTGCCAACTGTTTGGTGACGTCCACTTTCTCTGCCTTGCCCGCCTCCACCATCTCAGGCTGAAAAAAGGAAGACAAATTACATATGTTTTTTTGGAACATACAGGACTTACATTAATAGTAGGAGTAAAAAAAATCAGGACTGAAAATTTGATATAAACATAATTAGGTTTATTATAAAATTCCGGTCTCGATTTTGTTGCTCCTATTTGTTTCCTACTGTTTATTGTCTTCTTCCCGACTCTCCATTTCTTATTCGTCCGTATATGTTGCAGATTTGCCACAATATTTAAAAGCGCTGATTTTTTTGCAACTGGTTCCTTGTGTGTTTATGCCAGAGTACAAGCCTGAATCTGCTTTCCTTCACCTCCTTAAAGACCAACCCTTATTGTCAAAAACTAAATAGCCTACCTTTAACTAAAGTGCATGCATACACAGACACACACACATCAACACATTCAGACACATGCACACACGCACGCGCACACACATTATGCGCACACACACACACTTCATGTACCTTCATCTTCTTTCCTGAAGCAGCAGGTTCTTCTTTCATCTTCCGTTTCTTCTGCTTTGGTGGCTGTTTGGAAGTTGCCTCCCCTGCACACGGACAACCAACGTTACATATAACAGCAAAAAGAGGGGAGATAAAGCAAACCAAACAACCCTTCTCAGTATGAAGAAAAAGCACACACAGCAAAAAGCCTATCCAACCCTCGTCTCCAAATAGCAAACCATATCATGAAACAATTGATTTTCTTTTTGTGTCAGTAGCTCAAGACTGTCTGAATAGTGAACCCAATGACTGTTTAGTTCTTTTCATGTACTTCCTCAAAATACTTCCTCTCATTTGCATTCAAGCTTGACATTTTGAACTCAAAGCCATGATGTTCCCTACACAAGGCTTTGATAACGAACGGATAAGGGGCGTAACTCCTTAGTCATATTACAGTTCAAAATTCAAAGCGGGCCGGCTTCACTCAATTTCTTGGCATCTTTGAATGAATCGAAACGCACGAGACTTACCACTCGTGCGTTTCGATTCATTCAAAGATGCAAAGATTTTCGTTCTTGATACAAAGGGACTTGACGCTCACTTTCTGCACGCTGAGAACGCCACTTCCTACAGTGACGCTGAGAACGTTCAAAAATACCATCAAAATATTAATTCTGCCCTACAGCGTTTTAGTTGGTCCATTATGGGTCCAACCATTTGTTTTCCTAATTTATGTCAAGCCTCTGATGCCAAGAAATTGAGTGAAGCCGACCCGCTTTGAATTTTGAACTTTAATATGACTAAGGAGTTACGCCCCTTATCCGTTCGTTATCAAAGCCTTGTGTAGGGAACGTCATGGCTTTGAGTTCAAAATGTCAAGCTGCATATCTGATGCCCTGGGTAGAAAGTTTCAAAAGTGGAAGGCCACAGAGCTTCACTGTGCTGTGTCAGTTACACCGCATATGGTGCTGATATCATGGAACTGATATCAATTTGTCGAGCCCCTATACCAGTGGATGTTGGCCTTTTAATACTATATCAAACCATAGACCATTTATCCTGGACCGCCAACTAGCTCTCTCTCCGCTCTTTCTCTCTATTACGAGGTAGCGGCCTCTCGCATTTAGGAACCTACGCCTACATGGCCTTTCAGAAATCAGGGGGATGTCATATCCGGTGTCGATTGTAAACAAGGACGAAGTTGCCGAGGTAAGTTCTGAAAATGCTAAAATAAACTCAGCTAAAGTGCATATAGAACATGTTTTTCGATGAGTTTTGTTAAGTTTAGTTTGGAGTTTTGGAAAATCCAGTTCATTGTCACCTCCCATTGTCACAAATAACTGGAGCGTGCTTTCTTTTCACTGTCTTCGAATCGCTGGCCTTTCAAACCGGACGCTAAGCGCCCCTGAAAGTCGAGCGTCGTAACCTCGAAGGGTCACGTGACGAGTTGGCGGTTCAGGCTATTTGGTGTATGATCAAACGCAAACAAAGCAGTAGTAAAGTATGCGAATGCAGTTCTACTTTGAAACTGTGTATTTTTTTCCAGGGACAGACAGACTCACCTTCTTCTTCCTCTGAAGATTCATCTTCAAGCTCATCTTCTTCTTCACTTTCTTCCTCTTCCTCCTCTGGTACGTCTTCCTCTGAAAGCACAAATTCACATCAACATTACACACTAATCTTCACCAGCCACACAAAAAGTGTTTGCTTTTCATTCTGGGCAAAGTACTCCTTTTTACATTTAGTCAAGTTTTGACTAAATGTTTTAACATAGAGGGGGAATCGAGACGAGGGTCGTGGTGTATGTGTGTGTGTCTGTCTGTGCGTGTGTGTGTGTAGAGCGATTCAGACCGAACTACTGGACCGATCTTTATGAAATTTGACATGAAAGTTCCTGGGAATGATTTCCCCGGACGTTGTTTTCTTTTTTTCGATAAATACCTTTGATGACGTCATATCCGGCTTTTTGTAAAAGTTGAGGCGGCACTGTCACAGCCTCATTTTTCAATCAAATTAATTGAAATTTTTGTAAAGTAATCTTCGACGAAGGCGGGATTTAAGTGTTGCATTTCAGCTTGGTGACTTAAAAATTAATTAATGACTTTGGACATTAAAAATCTGAAAATTGTTTGTTTGTTTGTTTGTTTATTTGTTGCTTAACGTCCAGCCGACTACGCAGAGCCATATCAGGACGAGGAAGGGGGGGATGAAGGGGGCCACTTGTCAAGCGATTCCTGTTTACAAATGCACTAACCCATTACTTGTGTCCCAGCAGGCTTTAGTAAAACTAAATTAATACCTACTGGAAGATTACCAGTTTCCAGTATGTTAAAATAGGCTTAACCTATCTACTGCTGGACTTACATCAGAACACTAATAGATTAAACTATACATGAATCGCGAGACAAGCGGCAAGAGAAGAGATTTTTGGAAAAAATACAGGTGAATGAGCAAGAAGGCAGAAAAAAGAAAAGAATTCATGAAGAAAAAGAGAGCATGACAGGAAAGAGGAACCAAAATTCTACCTAACAGCAAACTAGAAAGCTCCTGCGGTTCCAAAAACAGGAGGGGCCTTTAATTTCATAACCGCAGTGCCCCACTGCGGGACTGAAAATTGTAATAATTTTTTTTTATGTATAAAACGATCCAAATTTACGTTCATCTTATTCTACATCATTTCCAGATTCCAAAAACATATAATTATGTCATATTTGGATTAAAAACAAGCTCTGAAAATTAAAAATATAAAAATTATGATCAAAATTAAATTTCCGAAATCGATTTAAAAACAATTTCATCTTATTCCTTGTTGGTTCCTGATTCCAAAAACATATAGATATATGTTTGGATTAAAAACACGCTCAGAAAGTTAAAACGAAGAGAGGTACAGAAAAGCGTACTATGCAGCACAGCAAAACCACTACCGCGCTGAACAGGCTCGTCAGTTTCACTCCGTTTTGCACAAGCGGCGAACTACGGTCATTGTGAAAAAATGCAGTGCGTTCAGTTTCATTCTGTGAGTTCCACAGCTTGACTAAATGTAGTAATTTCGCCTTACGCGACTTGTTCTTAATATGTCCTGAGTTTCATTGTGTGTGTCTGTGTCTATTCTTATTCATGCATGAAAGTGTGCACGCCTGTGTGTGTGTTTTGCTATAATACATTGCCGTAAGCTCTTGCGAGAAGGGGCGATTATTTCGTGTTCATAAATTATTAAGAGTGTGGGGGAACGAAATTCAGATGTGGATGGAGCAGTGAGTGCAGGGACGGGGCGGTGTGAGAGCACACCAGGACAAGAAACAGGTGTTAAGACAGCAACAACAACAAAATAAAAGAAAATAAATAAAAAAATAAAAAATTCAACGCCTCCTCATACCTCCATCCTGCTCCTGCAGTCTTCTGAGCAGTTTGACTTTCTCCGGGGGAACGTAGTCTCCCTCCTGCTCCTCCACGAAGGGGGAGAGGTGAGGGGGGAGAACGGCGCCCACGAAATAGTCCTTGGCGGGGAGCAGCTTTCGGGCGTTGACGCTGTCTAGAACCCATTGTGGCTGCACGTAACACCTGTAATGTCACAGGTAATTACATTCAAGTTGCAGTCAGAAGTTGTGACACTGAAATACCTGAAGAAGAAAAAGAAGACGAAGACGAAGAAGAAGAAGAAGAAAAAAAAGAAGAAACGGCAAAACATACTCACATACACACACACAAACACACACACAAACACACACTCGCTCTCACACACACACACACACACACACACACACACACACACAAACAGGAGTAAAAGGAGGAGGAGGAGGTGGTAACAGAAGGACGTATGAAGAAAGGAACGAGGAAGAAGACGAAGACACGCCACGCTGTAGCTAGGTACTCACCTGGAGAAGCGCTGTGTCGCCAACTTGGGTCGGTCCACAACCTGATGCGTGATGCTTTCGTCCGATTCCTGGTAGGTGGCGCCAGGGCACACACTCTCGTCCCAAGACACTTCACCTCCACATGACCTTTAAACACAAGCACAGCAATCTGTCAAATCATGTGCAAAAAATACTAATAAAATGTTGAATTCAGTTGCAAGCAGAACTCCGGAAATAACTCTGTTGGGTTTGTATGGGTTGTAAAAACGTGAATACGCCTGCTTTTCTTGACGCAAACTTTCAAACATGCTCCTTGTATGCTTCTCGCTAGTGACTGGCCTAAAATGTCACGTGGGAAAGTTTGCCTCAATAAAAGCGAAAGTATTTACTCTTTCACAATCCACACAAACCCGACTGAGTTATATCAGAACATCGTTTAGTTTGAATAATGTCAGCTGCAGGAACAAAGGTATGACTGACTGGTTGACAGTTTCATGTCCAGTATTTTTACATCTCAACCAGTGAAATACAAAAAATGTCTGGTTAATGTGAACTGAACCGAAGAAAGGTCCTCATTCTTCTTCTTCTGCGTTGATGGGTTAAAACTTCCACGATCAACCGTGTTTTTGTACGACTGGGCTTTTAAGTAAGTGTATGACCATTTACACCCCACCATTCAGGCAGCCAATGCATATATATATACTCCGATTTTGGGTGAAACTGAAACCCTGGCCCCTACCAGATGATGCTGGGGTATTTGACGGTTTATACCCCGTCATATAGGCAGCCATATTGGGATTTTCGGGGGAAAGCCTGGCCCCTACCTGATGATGCAGGGGTATCTGACGGTTTATACCCCGTCATATAGGCAGCCATATTGGGATTTTCGGGGGAAAGCCTGGCCCCTACCTGATGATGAAGGTGAAGCACTCCCGGGGCACCTCGCGACTGAGGAAGAACTTGCAGCCCTTGAAGAGACCCTGCAGCTGCTTCATCTGCTGCATCTCCACCTTAGCCTGCTCCACCCGGTCCGGGTTGTCGGGGTTTTCAAACACATCCGGCTCTGCATCCTGCAAAACAAGGACAATACAGTAAGTCTGTGTCTTCTTCTTCTTCTTCTGCGTTCGATGCAAAGATAATTGTACGGCCATATTATCGTGGAAGCGTAGACAGCCGATTTTCTCCCCACGCCAAGTTGGCTGCTGTCTTCCGTCTTCGGTGGTTGAGGTTCTTACTCAGGGTTGCCTCCTCCCCAAGAGTAGCTGCCTTGCTGGGCTGTCGAGTCCACTCTACCCGGGTTTGTTGTCGAAGTTTTCCTTCTCGTAGTCTTTGCCTTTCCCAAGGCGCACACAAGGCAGTGCGGGTTTTGAAATCGGAGTTGTCCTTCTCCTAGATGAGCGACCATCCAAGGTTGACAAGCCCCATCTGCCCGAAGCAGCTGGTTTTAAGGCGCGAGGGACCCGCCTGCATCCCTTCTCCTGTTAGTCGAAGACAGGGCCCGCCACGTGAAGGCCAGGAGCTGGATTTGACTGTCAGAGGTGTTTGGAGACACGAAGCCATATGGAGCATTTCTTGGGAAGTAGGCGCTTATCTCTACTTCCACCCCGTCATAACAGTCCTTGGGCCCCAAGTCTGTGTCTAAATACGATTACAAGTTTGACTGTCTGTATTCATATATGATCACATGTTTGTCATGGCTGGCACTGCATTTTAGCGTGATTTAAAAATAGTCAAGGCAGAGGCTACTAACAGCTGCAGCCAGCACAGTGTGAAGCTTGCTTGCTTGTTTTACCCAAATGCTTCCAAGCTACACCGAAAGATGGTACTTATCAGTGTATAGGTCTGAGCAAGCCAGCACTGCTGTGCAGAGCGGCGGTGAAAAGTATGCTCAAAATAGCGCAGCCTGCCTGCAGCTAAGGAGGCAGAAATGAATCATTAGGAACAGCCGTGTTGTCTAACCGTATCCATATACGATAAGGCAACAACAAAAAAAGTCTGTTTACGGTAACCCGACCGACCCTATTTTTTCGCGCGACCCTAGACTTTTTTTTGGCATTTGGGGAGAAAAAAAAAACAAAAACTTTTGGGTTTTTTTTTGCAAAATAACGTACAAATATTGTTTTTCGGAAGAAAAAAAATAAAAAAAGAAAAAAATCCCGACCTACCGACCCTATTTTTTTGGCCTATGTTACCGTAAACAGACCTCTTTTTTTTTTTTGCCTAACATGTTTGTCTGTCTGTGTCCATATCCAGAGATGGCCAAATCTCAAATTTGTAACTCGCCAGCTGGGCGAGTAACTTTAAGAAATTCACTAGCCCGCCATAAATGTTGCGGGCTCGGTACATACAACTACATGCCTTTTTTAGCAGTTCATAAAACACAATATTACAACCAAAAGTGTTGCATTGGACCAAAATGTTCACTGGCCAGCCGGGCAAGTCACCAAGCGGTTTCTACTAGCCCGGCAGATTTAATACTCGTCCCTGGCGATTAGGTGGACGATTTGGCCATCCTTGATATCTATGCTTAGATTTTTCTTGTCAGAGACTGGAGGAAAAAGAAACTCTTTCTAAGCTAAGTTTATCATCTGTGTCTTAAGTGTTCATCTGTCTGTCCACTCTACAGGCCTTTGGGTCGAGTTACCTGTGATTGTAATGTTTTGTTTTGTCATAAATTATACGTGCCAATAACATACCATTCTTGTTTTTTGAGAGAGATAGACAGACCTGAAAGTGGAGAGTATTTTACTCGCCATGGCGAGTAGAAACATGTAAATGGCGAGTAGAAATGTTAATCTACCCACCAAATGCGAGTTAAGTTCCTGAAACAAATGGTTGGTTTGGCGAGTTAAATTTGCTCTCTGGATAGTAAATTATGAGAAGTACTAGCCAAAGACCAGTGCCCCATTTTCTGGACTTTCAGCGCTGACAGAGAGATGTAAAGAGAGAAAAAGAAAGAATGAGAGGGGGAACTAATAACACTTACTTCATCCACCACCTCTCCACCGGAAGTCATCAGTGTGTGAGTCAAGGCTTCCACTCTCTGTAACAGTTCAACATCATATAAACTCAGAGAAACAAAGGGAAGTCATCAGTGTGTGAGTCAAGGCTTCCACTCTCTGTAACAGTTCAACATCATATAAACTCTGAGAAACAAAGGGAAGTCATCAGTGTGTGAGTCAAGGCTTCCACTCTCTGTAACAGTTCAACATCATATAAACTCTGAGAAACAAAGGGAAGTCATCAGTGTGTGAGTCAAGGCTTCCACTCTCTGTAACAGTTCAACATCATATAAACTCACAGAAACAAAGGGAAGTAAGCGCTCTAAATGCATACAGCGTGTGTAACAAAAGTGAACAAGAGGCGAAGCCTTCAAGGCTCACGTAAGAAATCGACAAACAGTAACACAAACTCAATCACTCCGTCACACATACACACACACAGTAAGCATAGGTGAAACTGTGCAAGAAAGCGAGACACTGGATCTGCCAACTAGTCTCGGCCCGCTCACAATAACAATGACCGAGACTTTCAGTAATTCCTTTGCGTGACGTCTAACCCTCTTACGTCATAATGTGACGTCTTCAAATAGTTTCTATCACACACGTCAAACACTTTTGACCGAGACGTAATCTTCTTATGCGAGCTTTTTCCATAGACTCGGAAATGTTAAAGTTTCTATCACACACACACGCACAGACAGACAAAGTTTATCATCGCATAGGCTACACTTACGTGAGCCAAAAATATGCGAAACCAATCTCCTGGCACTTGAGAGAATAACAAGCATTGAAATGAACAAGCGACTTTCACGCTCAAAATGATAAGCACCTGCAATTAGTAGGTCTACTTCAAATACCCACTGGCTTCAATGGAAACAACCAAGTCAAGGTTGAAGAGAATGTGAACAAAGCCAACAACAATGCAGAAACGGTAGCGGCCAACACAAGGTGTTCTCTGATTATGATCTACTTGTTCTTCACATTAACTGCTCACATGCTATTGTTTGCTGATTTTTTTTTTTAAATCAGGTGGTTATAACTTATAGGTACAAAGAAAGTGATGTTGGCCAAACAAATACAGATGATAATGCATTGCTTCCTCCGAAAGCGGTGTATGGCTGCCTAAACGGCGGGGTAAAAACGGTCATACACGTAAAAATTTGTACGTGGGAGTTTCAGCCCACGAACGCAGAAGAAGAAGACGCATTGCTTGGGTCGAAAAAGAGTTGTTGGTACATGTACTTAGCAACGCCATACACGTAAAAATTTGTACGGGGGAGTTTCAGCCCACGAACGCAGAAGAAGAAGACACATTGCTTGGGTCGAAAAAGAGTTGTTGGTACATGTACTTAGCAACGTTATACGTTTTGCTGCTTACCTCATCTGTCTCGTCTTTTGTCAACCTTTCTTCATCGCCATCCTCATCCAGTTTCACAGTCAACTAAAAGGACATAAAGGAAATAAATAAACGAACAAACAAAGAAATCAATCATTCAATCAATTATTTTTTTGCATTCGTCATCTCTTGCTATACTATGTTCTTTAACATCAAACAGCAAGGCACGGCCTCAGTAAAAGAAGGTTATCTTCATTTTTCTATGAGTGTATGTGGGGTCCAAAACCTCTGGCAGAACTTTTGCTTGGTCCTTGTTTTACACTGCCTCTCGGATCATCTATCACAAAGATGGAATCCCTGCTTACAGCATAGCCACAGTCACACATGCGTTTTGAGGGCATACCAAGTTACATCACTTTGTGTCACTTCAGGAATATAATTTAACAAAACAAAAACCACACACACACACGCATACACACTTAAACGCACGCACACACTCACACTAACACACACACACACAACACACCCTTGCGCACACACCAACACATACACACACGCAAACGCGCACACACACAACAGAAAACAAGCAATGACAGACCTTGGGAGGGTAGTGAAGATTGAGACTGGAGTAGAGTCTGTAGTTGATGAAGCTGAGCAAGGTGACGTAGAACTCGATGAACGTTGCCATGATCCTGTAGTCCACGTCCGATGGATGCTGCAAGCAAAACGGAAGAAAAATAAGCGTTGAAGAAAACACCCGTTAGTGGTGGTAGAAGGTCTCCATTTGTGTAAAACAGGTTTAGGCATGTGAAAATGTACACTTTTCCCTCAGCAAACAGTACACCAGCCAGAAGCCCAATAAAGAATTGGACAACGTTTTGTCTTAAAAAGGAGGGAGTCTTAACATCTACAGATATAAACAGAAAATCTGAAAAAGCAAGTTCTTAAAACAGAAGGGGGGGGCTGTCTTAAAAGAAGAGGGGGGGGGGGGTCCCTGTACCTCTCTCAGTGTAACAATCTCTCGCTTTGTGTGTTTGGGCATTTCAAATTAACATATTTTCTTCAACAACAACAATTTTCCTCCCACAAGTTGCACATGCAATGAAGCAGTATACACAGGTTCCTCAACCCTTTTCAAGACATAGTCTCCTCCAGACAGACAGATTCTGCACATGTAACTTGAATGACACAAAATAACAGAAAAAAAGTCAGAAATGAAAACACACCGAAATGATGGTAACGAAACTTAAAGAACAGACAACATGAGCATCACCGGCATCTTGCATGCCAGATACACAGACAATTATGAGATGAGTTCATTACTTGTACCATAAGTATTTGTCTGTATGTCTGTTTAAAAGACCACTGTGTCGACGTAGTGTAAATGCAAAGTTTTGTTTTGTCAACAATTACATCTGTTTGTTTGTTTGTTTGCTTAACGCCCAGCCGACCATGCAAAGGGCCATATCAGGGCGGTGCTGCTTTGACATATAATGTGCGCCACACACAAGACCGAAGTCGCAGCACAGTCACCCAGTCACATTATTCTGACACCGGACCAACCAGTCCTAGCACTAACCCCATAATGCCAGACGCCAGGCGGAGCAGCCACTAGATTGCCAATTTTAAAGTCTTAGGTATGACCCGGCCGGGGTTCGAACCCACGACCTCCCGATCACGGGGCGGACGCCTTACCACTAGGCCAACCGTGCCGGTCAACAATTACATTCCAATAACCTACAATTTTTTTTCTTCTGAATTTCGGAACATTACCAGACTATCTGTTTTTGAATGTATGAACAACAAACATCAAATGAACAAGAAAAGAATGAACATGAAGACGAAGAAGTGCAAACGGATAGGAAGTCAGCTACTCACATCATGTCCAAATTTGTGTGGGACAATCCAGGTCACTGTTTCCCCGGCAACATCAGCCTGGTAGTAAATGCCTTTTATGGAGTAAAACACCTGAAAAAAAAGTAAACAAAATAAAGTTGCTACAGTCAACCATATCAATAACGACCACCGAAGGGATCAACCAAAAATGGCCGAAAGGTGGATTATCTTGAAAACAAATTCATTGGGATCCTTTGGGATGGAGGCTGCGAGCAGGTGGTCGTTATCAAGAGGTGGTCGCCAGGGCCAAGGTGCACTACAGTTACAAACTGGTAAGGAGCCAGCCGCGGTGTTTGATATTGAGATGTGTTGTGATTTCCACGAATCAGACGCCGCGGTTTGTTCTCTCCTGTTTGAGTGGCACCCACTTTCGGTTCATGCATCTTAGCCCTGGACCGGTTTGACTGCATTAGGCCAAAAAAACAAAATAGTCTGTTTACGGTAACCCGACCGACCCTATTTTTTTCGCGCGACCCGAGACTTTTTTTTGGCATTTGGGGGAAAAAAAAACAAAAAACTTTTGGGTTTTTTTTGCAAAATAACGTAAAAATATGGTTTTTTGGAGAAAAAAAATTAAAAAATCCCGACCTACCGACCCTATTTTTTTGGCCTATGTTACCGTAAACAGACCTTTTTTTTTTTTGCCTTACCCTTCTGTGGCAGGAGAATTGAAAGTTTACACACCAAGGTACAAAACAACGTGTGTCTTTTATTTCTAAGAATGTCAAAGTGTCCACCCGCTGGAGCGATCAAACATGGGCACTGGTATGCTTTGATTCAGTAAATTAGCAGGTAAATCGTTACAGTCACTGGATGCCACTTACAACTCAAAGTATTCCTACCTTTTTGAGTGAGTGAGAAGCGATGACAAAGTGCTGAAACTCCACTGAAACACAAAAATCAAAATCAGAAATATTAATTGAAACACGATAAAACTGAGCAATCAAGTATATCAAAAAAGAATGGGGACTGATGAGCTGTCAGTGTCACAACTACCTCACAATAACAAGCAGGATGAAGATTTTGTTGTTACTTCTTCTTAACAATTTCCACGTTTCAACACACCCTACGTACAATGTGTCAGGGAACACCTCCAGGCAGAGGGGTTTTGCTGCCAACTCAGTAAAGAGAAAGAGGGAAATTTTTCTCCGGCTCGCGCGGCAGCAAGCACCATGTCTCTATACTGAACATGAGCTTCTGAAGTCCAAAGAGGGTAAGAGCAAGGTGGTGGGAGTGAGGGAGGCAGCAACACACTGACAGAACTAACAACATCTGTAAAGACCCTCCCATTTAAAACGGTTCCCCCTTTTTAACTTAAGACTTTGCATTTCAGATTTTCTGTTCACAACAGCTGTAAATTTACTACCATTTGGGGGAAGAGGTTTTTTTTTCTTCCTGCTTCCGTGGACACTTGATCAGCTGCTTACCTGTGAGTCGACGACATTCCTGAATCAGGTTAACCTGTGTTCGTTTTGTGGCGGGGAAATTGGCAAAGGTGAAACACAAGGTCAAGCAGTCGTCCAAGTCTCTCACCGCATCGGAGAAATTTGGGTACCTGAAGCAGAAAAAGACAAATGTTTTATTATCTTAAAGAACTACCAGTCATCGAACTCCAAGTCATTCAAAAATGACTAACAACCTGTGACATAGGTAAAAAGAATAATAATGGTCTTTAAAACAATCTTGTAAATACTTACAAGGAGAAAAAAATCACAGTTTTGAAACAGAAGCATCATTATGTTTATTTTTTATATTCAGTCTTTACACATTATGCTTGCATCAGGTTTTTTGGGGAAACCAGGTTGTTTTTACAGTCCACAACCTGTCAAACCTACAGGCTGATATGTCTGCACCAATAAATACTATCACAACTTGCTTTGACTTGGCAGATTGCCAAAAGTTCATGAGCTAAGATTTGTTTTTGGTCAGAAATAATCATTTGAAATAGCTAGCTTGACTGTCACACATTTTAGAGCAGTTGTGCTTACCTTTCTTTGACGATTTTGTCCAGTGTGTATGTTGGTCTGTTACCCCTGACTCGCTCTGCAGCATTCTTGTTTCTTTTGGCGATGGCCTTCTTCAAACGTCGGTTGAAATGCTGTTGATAAAATAAAAATTCAGTTTAAACATCCATATTGCTTGATTGTGGGTTTTTTTTTATGTGTGTGAGTACTGTGTGTTGTTGGTTGTTGTGCTCACATCTGCTTATTTGTTGTTGACAAACTACAGAATAATCGTCCATAATCATGATAATTTAACCCTGTTGTTTCAAGTGGTTGGATCCATTTTGGTTGGTTTGATGTAACTTTTTTGTATGCTTTAAGTTTAAACACGAGAAAAAAATGAATAAATCATACAATCTCTTTGAGTCCAATACAGCACTTAGATGCCAATTTTTTTTAGTGAAAACAGACAATTGCACCTGTAAATTTCTTATATTTTCAATCATGCCGAAAAGTTGACTAAAACTAAGACAATCAATCCTCTTGCCTTGAACTCTCTGAACTTGATGATGAGCGGCTCGTGGAGGAGAAACTGGATGTCCTTGACATGGTAGTATGTCTTGGGCGCCGTGCTGCCTCTGCCCACTTTCTTCTTGTGCAGCGGCTCCTGTGGGTAGATCCCTTTCAGGATGCATAGACGCCTGAAAGTGAAAGTAAAAATTAGAACTCATTAGTAATAACATTTTATGATACAGTGACAGTGGAACTTACCTTTTGACCCCCCCCCCCCCCCCCCCCCCCAACCTAAGCAAATTTACCCTCATTTTACGACTCCCTCTTTTAGGCCATAAAGAAAAATATGTCTGTTTCCGGTAACATCGCCCAAAAATATAGGGTGGGTCGGTCGTTTTTATCTTTTTAAATTTTTTTCTTAACCTTTTTCTTACGTTTTGTTAACATCTTTTTACGTGTTTTTTTCCCCCCGGCGTCATTGGCCGCCATGTTTTTTTCGCGTGATGACGGAAACGGGAGGTAAGTCTCTTCGATTGTAAAGTCTCATCGACCGATTACCTCCCTCTTTTTTTGGGGGGTGGGGGGGATGCAAAAAGCGAGAAAAAAAACTTTAGGGTCGGTCGGGTTACCGGAAACAGACATATTTGTCTTTTTGACTGTATAAGACCTGGATTTTTTTTTTTAGAATTTGGAGGTCCCAAAAGAGGGTTGAGTTCCACTGTATACAATGTATGCTGTTTAAAATTAATATTATGACAAAACATTTATTTTTAAATCACTCTTGAAATACATTTAATATTGTCCCCAGATTGAGAGGAAAAAAAGGTCAGTTGGACCTGGATTTAAAAATAAATGTAGGTACAAATCAAAATTAAAATGAACGGGCTATAATACAGTATAAAAGCAAATTCCTTCATGTCTAAACAATGAGACGGTCACCTTGCCACGGGTCAGAACAAAACACCAGATCAAAAAAGTATACATGTGCATGTGACTGAAGACCGAGACCTTAAAATAGCACTCATTTACATTGAATCATATTTTTTCCCCATTCATTTGCAAATGATTTATTTATGATTTATGTATTTACGACAGCAAACTCACATGTCCAATTTCTACATTAGCATTCCAGCATCACACACCTGAACATTATCCACCTCACCTTTGATACAGACAAAATTGACTTCTTAGCTTCAGGCTTAATGCAGCTATTGTACTGAAATAAACTTGTCTTTACCTGAAATCAGCAAGCGTGAGCTGTAGTTTCCTGATGGCCTTGTTTCTGGAAATGTATGTTGTGGCTGCTCCACTCTCATACTGTCAACATCAACATTTGTAAGTGTAAATGTAAGCATAAGGCAAAAAAAAAAATTAGGTCTGTTTACGGTAACATAGGCCCAAAAAATAGGGTCGGAGGTCGGGATTTTTTTTTCTTTTTTTTTCTCTCCAAAAAACCATATTTTTACGTTATTTTGCAAAAAAACCAAGATTTTTGTAAAAAAAAAAAAATTTTCCCCAAATGCCAAAAAAAAAGTCTAGGGTCGCGCGAAAAAAATAGGGTCGGTCGGGTTACCGTAAACAGACCTATTTTTTTTTTTGGCCTAATAAAAATGAACATAACTTCAATTGCATCACTAACTTGTATAATCTCTATCACAATCGTCCCAATCAAATTATGAACTGGTGCTGTGTCTTCAGAAGCGGAAGCCAAACATTAAGCTTGTAATATCAATGTATCAAAAGTAGTTAAACGTGCAACGGCGATTAACAAAACTTGAACTTGAACTTGAAATGTTTAAGGCCTTAGGCCTGTTCATCGATCCTGTCGAATAGTACTCCAATAACACTTTTTTGGTGGCATGCGCGGGCAGTTATTGGTAGCACGTTGGCGAGAATTTCTCTGGTCTGTCTGCCCAGAAATTGTCCAGCCTTCCTTTGAAACTGTTCACTGATGGTGCTGTCACAACTGTTTCTGGCAGACTGTTCCAGTGAGGAATCACCCTTTCTGCGAAGAAGCAGCTCCGAACGTTCAGCCTACAAAATGGTTTATACAACTTGAGGCTGTTTCCTCTAGTGTCTTTGGTTTCGGCCAGCTGGAATTTCGGGTTGCCTGTGTCGTAGATCCCATGCATGTACTTGTAGAGGTCGATCATGTCACCTCGGAGACGCCTGTTTTCGAGACTGGGTAGTTTGAGTATAGCTAGTCGTTCTGGGTAAGTTTTCTCACTGAGAGCCGATATCAGTTTGGTAGCCCTTCTCTGCACGTCCTCTATTTCCTTGCACAGCAGTTTCTGTGGTTGCCATACTGAATGTCCATATTCAAGGATTGGCCTGGCAAGACTCTTGTAGAGTTGTACAAACACCTCCCTATCCAGATGCTCAAACGATCTCCTGATGATGCCTATGGTTTTGTTTGCCTTCGCAGTTGCTTGTGCAACATGTCCCTTGAAACTCAGGCGATTGTCTACAAGTACACCAAGGTCTTTCTCCGTTTGTATGCGGAACAAGACATCATTATCCACGATCCGAAAGTAGATTTATGCAGAAAAAAATGCTACCTATCGGTTGTTTTGAAATTATGTCATACCTTCTTTTTCATTCGCCCCATACTGATGTAGATTTAGATATTCGTCAATAAGCATACACACGTGCTTCTTCCTCTCCTTTGGTAAATTTTGCAAGGGACAGCACTCTTCTGCAATTTCCGGTTGAGTCTATTTACCATTATATTACCAAATTATTGAAAACTAATGCATACTTTCGAATGGAATGAGAACTCGCGCTTTTTCCAATTCTTTCATCGAATGATTTCTCATGTTAAAAGCATTTGTGATGTTTCTTTTCTCGTTCAAGTGTAAGTAAGTTTCTTCAGATTTAGTTTATTGGGGTAAACAGACGAATTTGCACACTCAAAATGGCAGGCAGCAGGTTGGAAAAGTTTGGAACCATCTACAAAAGGTACGCGTTTTACACATTTTACGCCTTTATGTTGGAACCTTCTATTGATTTGCTCTCCTTACATTGGTTTGTTGAGACTGTTGGTATTGTGTACACCCATCACGCCTTTCAGTCGTGTTTCTGTGATGTGCAGCATGCCAAATACAGTGAAGCAGACGACCTTCACGAATTCAACTGCCAGGAATAGTTACGAGATGCTCTTCCTTAGCACACCCAATATCAGATTTTAATGTTATGGAGTCACTGCGCTTAAATAAGAAAGACTCACCGTTTACGACAGAATTGTCAGATATTGGCTGCAGCAGAAGAAAAGGGTAATGTTGAGCTTTAGCTATGTAATTTCATAGCTCTGGTACAGTGGCATTATTGTGTGGTGGGTTGGGGATGGGGGCTCTTTATATGTGAATGTTTGTGTTGTTGTGCACAATGCACATTTTTCATTATGTACATGTGTACATTTTACAGAGTACAGGGTTTGCTGCGCTCAGGGGCATTGAAGGAAGCTGATAAACCCCTCTGGTGTGAAGTGTACGAAGCCTTTCCACCCAGGGATCCACCAATCTATGAGCGAGAGAAACCGACTGGAGTGGTTCCCAAAATATTGTACCCAGAAGATATCATTAGAGCGTAAGCATACATGATTTTCTTTCGCCGTGTCTGTTGATCTCTCCCTCTGTCACTGTGGCTCTCTCTTTATCTCTAAAAGCACTTTTGGAAAATACCTGCACGCAGACCACAAGAAATGTTGCCATGTTTCAGTTGAATAAAAGGTATGATTGCTCAATTGGACATTGTTAAAGGAAGCCTTTTTGAAATTACGTTACCACACACACACACACACACACACACACACACACACACACACACACACACACACACACACACACACACACACACACACACACACCAATGCTTGTGTATGGGCTGGTGGCCTCACAAATAAAGCATGTGTTAATGTCTCTTTCTTTATCTCCAAGTTGATTTGTCTGTTAAATATGCATGTGCCAGTCTATTTTTAAATGTCCCTGATTGTATTTAATTTGTATCTGCAGACGACTGTGTGTGTGTGCTTGCATGTTTGTGAATGTGAGTGCATGGGCACAGGCACAGATATATATGTGTGTGTGTGTGTGTTTGATGGGGAGAGAGAATGAGCCAATGGTGTGACTTTGCACCATTTTCATGTTTCAGGCAATTTTACAAGACCTATGGCAATCCTGATGTGGTTGACTTTAGAAACGAAAGGGTGAAAACCACTTGTCAAAGGTAAAATTAAACGCCCATCTTTAGTTAATTTTTGTTTTTACTTCTACTTCTAGCAGTGTTCTTTAAGATCAGTCTCTTAAACAATTCAACTGTCACACAGTTTCAGTGTCTGACATGCTTTTTGGCAGAATTACTGTATTTTATGGCCTACAGGGCAATAGAGCACATAAGGCACACCCCAGTTTTTTAGAGAAAAAAGTATTTTATTCATGCAAAAAGCTCAGTCAGCGGATTAGCCGCACAATATTTGTTGCTCAAACAAAGAATTAGGGGTGCCAAAAAATATGAGCGCGACGGAGAAGTTTTTTATTCACGAAAAAGGCTTTGACAGCTGATTAGCCGCACACATATTTTCGTTCAAAAAACGAATTAGGGGTGAGAAAAATACGAGAGCAGAGGACTGTATTGTAAAATTGGTGTTGCGGGTTGGATGGGATTGTGAAAAGACAAGGACAAAGCAGATGCAGGCGGGTGGAGAGTTTGTGGGAGGCTGATGCAGAAATGTAGAGAATAAATGGTTGAGAAATAGAAGGTACTCCAACAATCCTTTCATCACTGTTAGTTTGGGGCTGGGGCAGTCGAATGATGCAGGGGAATGTACTATCCACAGAAAAGGAGATACAGTAAAACATCTTGTTTCAGACATCTAGAGACTGAGAAAATTAGGCCATATTATTAAAACTAAGATGCAGGTTAAGACATGTCCAGGAGAAATGTGAATTGAAATGTCTGAACAGAAGGGGAGTCCTAAAAGGGAGTCCTGAACAGGAGTCTTAAAAGGGAGTCCTAAAAGGGAGTCTTAAAAGGGAGTCCTAAAAGGGAGTCAGTCCTAAAAGGGAGTCTTAAAAGGGATTAATAGAAATAACATTGTAATAATATATGGAAAGTTCAGCATCTTATGCATGCAATTGTACTTATGCTATGGTTGTGAAGGTTGTTGTTGTTATTTTCTTTGTTGACAATATATGTCATTTTTCAGATTTGTGGATAAGTATTTAGAGCTCCTGCAGTCAGAGATGTCCAAGGAAAACCTTTTTGAATCTACAGTAACAGCCCTTAAAGAAGAGGGATTCCGGCTTCGTGCTGCTGAAGAGGTGGAAGAATTTGTCAAGGTACAGTTAAATTTTTGTTTTTAACTTTTGTCCCTGCTCTTGTACAAGCACAAACAAAGCGTGTATGGTAATGGTATCTGTTAACAATAAATTTGTAAATACAGTACCAGTAAATATACAGTTTGATTTTAATTGTTAATTGCATGTTGTCATATTTTAGCTTTAAGCAAAGATCTGCATGAAGACATTTGTTAGTGTAAAACAGTGCATGTATACCAGTAACACATTTTTTGTTTGGGCATGATTTTAACAATTTTTTCTCCCTGATCAAATCAATCTCTTTCATTTTTGAATAGGGGTGTTGGCTGTGTAATTCTTCTTCTTCTTGTCGTTCGCTGTTAGATCGTCAGTCCGGACTGACGTGCATTTCGGACTGTCGACATTTCATTTTGCGTTTTTGCGTGGATCTGTGGTTGGTTAAGGTACGCCTATTGGCCCAGATCCTCCGACTTCAGCCCTTAGGTTTCTTTCGGGGTTACCCCGCCCTTAGTTCCTGGCTCAAAAACCTAACCCTGGGAACACATGGGGGATTTCTTACCGGGGGTCCCACCCCGGGGCTAGAGCTTTTAATGCGGCTCTTACCCGCGCGCATGGTGTAACCGTCATCGGACACGTAGGGCATTTATAGGGTAGTCAGTGCCATCTGCCAACCCACCCCGTCCTGGTAGAGACACCGCTAGTTGGTCCGGGACTGCTTATTCTATATTCGCAGCTGGCCCCCATATCTGGGGGCCGTTCCCCTATCCGCCACCTGGGGACCCGCCGGGTTGAGGATAGTCGCCCCCCTACTGAATTGGAAGTAGTCTGTTCCCGGGCTGTGTAATTGATTTGCTGTTGCCTTGGAGATGTGTGAAAAATTAAGCCAAAGATTTTCTTTTAAGTAAGCAAAGGGATAAAGGAAAATCAAAGATAAAAGAAGAATTCACAAAAAAAGGGAAAGAAACTGATGACAATAAGCATTTATAATAATGGGGTTTTACCAAATGTATTCATCAACAACTATGCACAGAGAGCACCTAAACTGTTTATTTTTGGTATGTACTCAAGTCAGGGGAAAGTCGTATGGATATATACCATGTAAAAACCTACCAGATCAAAGGCAAAAAAAAAAAGGTCTGTTTACGGTAACATAGGCCCAAAAAATAGGGTCGGTAGGTCGGGATTTTTTTTTTTTTTTCCCCAAAAAACCATTTTTTTACGTTATTTTGCCAAAAAAACAAGATTTTTTTTTTTTTTCTCCCCCAAATGCCAAAAAAAAAGTCTAGGGTCGCGCAAAAAAAATAGGGTCGGTCGGGTTACCGTAAACAGACTATTTTTTGGGGGGGCCTGAGATAGTGAGCCAAACAATTTTCACAAGAAGGAGTGCATGTGCCTTAAAGTGCCAAACTTCTTATTCATAGGGTATGGTTGGAATGGTGGATGGCTTCATTGACTTTATTCAGATCAATTTAGATGACATTAATTGACCATATGTTGTCTATATATTTTTTTATTTTGACATCTTTTTTTCTTCGGCAGACAGCAGAGGCGAAATCTCCAGGACCACCACCCAGACTTCAGCAGCAGACTCTGTCTGTGGCCAGCATCTTTGGGGAAGACACAGTACGGGGCAAGAACACAGAGGAAGAAGACTTTATCATGGAGAGTGACGATGGCAAAACCACCAAGTTGTAGTCTACGTGTGTGACTGGTGTGTCTGTTGAGGGATGTGTGTATGTACTTGCGTGCGTGTGTATGTGTATATTATGCAGGTGTGCTGTAAAGTGATCTGTACGAATAAACTTTGATATGTATTTTATGATTTTAGTTTCTTTTGTCCTCTCTGTCTGTCTTGCCTGTTGGGGGGGGGGGGGGTCCTCAAAGCAGGAGATCCTAAAAGGGGTTCCACCATACCAAATGTATTTTCTAAACCAATGTTCTACAGCAGCTCCATAAGGCCTGCTGCACCTTTGTCCTATTTGAACAGAGTTTTTGAGGCAACAAAACACAGGAAAAAATTAAAGCTGCAGTGCCGCAAACTGCTAAGCTGAGTCTTCACTTCCAAGTCGGCAACATAGTTTTAACATTTGGTCATACCTGGAACTCCTGCATTTGTGTTTAGTGCGTGAGTACCTTCATGTTTGTGTGGGTGCATGAGTGCCTATGCCAGTGTGTGTGCGTGCGAGTGTGTGTGTGTGTGTGTGTGTGCGAGTGTGTGTGTGTGTGTGTGTGTGTGTGTGTGTGTGTGCGAGTGTGTGTGTGTGTGTGCGAGTGTGTGTGTGTGTGTGTGAGTGTGTGTGTGTGTGTGAGTGTGTGTGTGTGTGTGTGTGTGAGTGTGTGTGTGTGTGTGTGTGTGTGTGTGTGTGTGTGTGAGTGTGTGTGAGTGTGTGTGTGAGTGTGAGTGTGTGTGTGTGTGTGTGTGTGTACGTGTGTGTGTGTGTGTGTGTGAGCACTGAGATCTGTGTGACTCAGACTGTCTTGTGTCTGTTTTCAATCTTCACACTGCTGTGCTTGCAACACACTCGTGTACATCACTCATCAGTTTCAAACAAACTCACAGACTCCCTCTCTCTCTCTCTCTCTCTCTCTCTCTCTCTCTCTCTCTCTCTCTCTCTCTCTCTCTCTCTCTCTCTCTCTCTCTCTCTCTCTCTCTCAATAAGATAAGTAGATTCATGCAGAATGGCACCTTTCTGTAGATAGAAACAAGTCGCGTAAGGCGAAAATACTACATTTAGTCAAGTAGCTGTCGAACTCACAGAATGAAACTGAACGCAATGCAATGTTTCAGCAAGACCGTAGCATCGTCAGTCCACCGCTCATGGCGAAGGCAGTGAAATTGACAAGAAGAGCGGGGTAGTAGTTGCGCTGAGAAGGATAGCACGCTTTTCTGTACCTCTCTTCGTTTTAACTTTCTGAGCGTGTTTTGAATCCAAAAATATCATATCTATATGTTTTTGGAATTAGGAACCGACAAGGAATAAGATGAAAGTGTTTTTAATTTGATTTCGAAAAAAAATGTTGATAATAATTTTTATATTTTTAATTTTTAGAGCTTGTTTTTAATCCAAATATAACATATGTATATGTTTTTGGAATCAGAAAATGATGGAGAATAAGATGAACGTAAATTTGGATCGTTTCATAATTTGTTTTGTTTTTTTTACAATTTTCAGATTTTTAATGACCAAAGTAATTAATTAATTTTTAAGCCACCAAGCTGAAATGCAATACCGAAGTCCGGGCTTCGTCGAAGATTACTTGACCAAAATTTCAACCAATTTGGTTGAAAAATGAGAGCGTGACAGTGCCGCCTCAACTTTCACGAAAAGCCGGATATGACGTCATCAAAGACATTTATCGAAAAAATGAAAAAAACGTCTGGGGATTTCATACCCAGGAACTCTCATGTCAAATTTCATAAAGATCGGTCCAGTAGTTTTCTCTGAATCGCTCTACACACACACACACAGACACACATACACCATATGACCCTCGTCTCGATTCCCCCCTCTACGTTAATACATAAACAAGTCGCGTAAGGCGAAAATACAACATTTAGTCAAGCTGTCGAACTCACAGAATAAGACTGAACGCAATGCCATTTTTCAGCAAGACCGTATACTCGTAGCATCGTCAGTCCACCGCTCATGGCAAAGGCAGTGAAATTGACAAGAAGAGCGGGGTAGTAGTTGCGCTAAGAAGGATAGCACGCTTTTCTGTACCTCTCTTTGTTTTAACTTTCTGAGCGTGTTTTTAATCCAAACATATCATATCTATATGTTTTTGGAATCAGGAACCGACAAGGAATAAGATGAAAGTGTTTTTAAATTGATTTGGACAATTTAATTTTGATAATAATTTTTATATATTTAATTTTCAGAGCTTGTTTTTAATCCGAATATAACATATTTATATGTTTTTGGAATCATCAAATGATGGAGAATAAGATAAACGTAAATTTGGATCGTTTTATAAATTTTTATTTTTTTTTACAATTTTCCGATTTTTAATGACCAAAGTCATTAATTAATTTTTAAGCCACCAAGCTGAAATGCAATACCGAACCCCGGGCTTCGTCGAAGATTACTTGACCAAAATTTCAACCAATTTGGTTGAAAAATGAGGGCGTGACAGTGCCGCCTCAACTTTCACGAAAAGCCGGATATGACGTCATCAAAGACATTTATCAAAAAAATGAAAAAAACGTTCGGGGATTTCATACCCAGGAACTCTCATGTCAAATTTCATAAAGATCGGTCCAGTAGTTTAGTCTGAATCGCTCTACACACACACACACACACACACGCACGCACACACGCACATACACCACGACCCTCGTTTCGATTCCCCCTCTACGTTAATACATAAAAAATTAGCAAGGACTACTACTTGTAGTAGTCCTTGACATTTAGTCAAAACTTGACTAAATGTAAAAAGAATAATTTATTGCAGAGTGGCTGTATTTTGTGGATGGAGAACAGCAGAATGCGTGCAGAGTGGTGGTAATCTGAAGATAGAGAAATGCAGAATTAGTACCATCATGCTAAAATTGTCATGTTTAAAGGTATCTCATATGTGTGCCTATTTATATCAATATCTATACCCAGCCCAAACTGCCCTCTCATGAGTCAAATCGTATTGACTAGCAGATGGACTTTTGCCCACGTGTTTCGTCATCGAATACTTTGTGAAGTTCCAGGGGCGCGAACGAGGGGGGGTATGATATCCCCAGATGTTTTTTTCTTTTTTTTCGATAAATGTCTTTGATGACGTCATATCCGGCTTTTTGTAAAAGTTGAGGCGGCACTGTCACACCTTCATTTTTCAATCAAATTGATTGAAATTTTGGCCAAGCAATCTTCGACGAAGGCCGGACTTCGGTATTGCATTTAAGCATGGAGGCTTAAAAATTAATTAATGACTTTGGTCATTAAAAATCTGAAAATTGTAATTAAAATTATTTTTTTATAAAATGATCCAAAATTACTTTTATTTTATTCTTTATTAATATGTTCTGATTCCAAAAACATATAAATATGTTATATTTGGATTAAAAACAAGCTCTGAAAATTAAAAATATAAAAATCATGATCCTTGTCGGTTCCTGATTCCAAAAACAAAATAGATATGATATGTTTGGATTAAAAACACGCTCAGAAAGTTAAAACGAAGAGAGGTACAGAAAAGCGTGCTATGCAGCACAGCGAAACCACTACCACGCTGAACAGGCTCGTCAGTTTCACTCCGTTATGCACAAGCGGCGGACTACGGTCATTGTGAAAAATAGCAGTGCGTTCAGTTTCATTCTGTGAGTTCCACAGCTTGACTAAATGTAGTAATCTCGCCTTACGCGACTTGTTTTTTTGATGTTTTGAGAAAAACGCAAAAAACTTTCTTTGGTTTCTGAACAATCTGCCTATCTCATTACATTTAGTCAAGTTTTGACTAAATGTTTTAACATAGAGGGGGAATCGAGACGAGGGTCGTTGTGTGTGTGTGTGTGTGTGTGTGTGTGTGTGTGTGTGTGTGTGTGTGTGTGTGTATGTCTGTGCGTGTGTGTGTGTAAAGCGATTCAGACCAAACTACTGGACCGATCTTTATGAAATTTTACATGAGAGTTCCTGGGAATGATATCCCCGGACATTTTTTTCATTTTTTTGATAAATACCTTTGATGACGTCATATCCGGCTTTTTGTAAAAGTTGAGGCGGCACTGTCACACCCTCATTTTTCAATCAAATTGATGGACATTTTGGTCAAGCAATTTTCGACGAAGGCCGGACTTTGGTATTGCATTTCAGCTTGGAGGCTTAAAAATTAATTAATGACTTTGGTCATTAAAAATCTAAAAATTGTAATTAGAGTAATTTGTTTTTAAAACGATCCAAATTTACGTTCATCTTATTCTTCATAATTTTCTGATTCCAAAAACATATAAATATGTTATATTTGGATTAAAAACAAGCTCTGAAAATTAAAAATATAAAAATTATTATCAAAATTAAAGTTTCGAAATCAATTTAAAAACACTTTCATCTTATTCCTTGTCGGTTCCTGATTCCAAAAACATATAGGTATGATATGTTTGGATTAAAAACACGCTCAGAAAGTTAAAACGAAGAGAGGTACAGAAAAGCGTGCTATCCTTCTCAGCGCAACTACTACCCCGCTCTTCTTGTCAATCATAGTTTCACTGCCTTTGCCACGAGCGGTGGACTGACGATGCTACGAGTATACGCTCTTGCTGAAAAATTGCATTCCCTTCAGTTTCATTCTGTTAGTTCGACAGCTTGACTAAATGTTGTATTTTCGCCTTACGCGACTTGTTTTAGTAATAAGTTGCAAACTGCCTATCTCGAGCTGGATAAACGTGAGATAAGCTGACAGCAACATTTTCAATCAGCAAAACTGCATAACAACCCACAAAGAGCTTTTGCATCCTTTCACATTCTCAAAACAAGTCTTCCTGTCTCATAAAGAAACAAGTCGCGTAAGGCGAAATTACTACATTTAGTCAAGCTGTGGAACTCACAGAATGAAACTGAGCGTAGTCCGCCGCAGTGACGAGCCTGTTTGGCGCGGTAGCGTTTGCGCTGTGTTTCATAGCACGCTTTACTGTACCTCTCTTCGTTTTAACTTTCTGAGCGTGTTTTTAATCCAAACATATCATATCTATATGTTTTTGGAATCAGGAACCGACAAGGAATAAGATGAAAGTGTTTCTAAATTGATTTCGAAAATTTAATTTTGATCATAATTTTTATATTTTTAATTTCCAAAGCTTGTTTTTAATCCAAATATAACATATTTATATGTTTTTGAAATCAGGAAAGGATGAAGAATAAGAGGAACGTAAATTTGAATCAATTTATAAAAATGTGTTGTTTTTTTTTACAATTTTCAGATTTTTAATGACCAAAGTCATTAATTAATTTTTAAGCCACCAAGCTGAAATGCAATACCGAAGTCCGGCCTTCGTCGAAGATTGCTTGGCCAAAATGTCCATCAATTTGATTGAAAAATGAGGGTGTGACAGTGCCGCCTCAACTTTTACAAAAAGGCCGGATATGAAGTCATCAAAGACATTTATCGAAAAAAAGAAAAAAAATGTCCGGGGATATCATTCCCAGGAACTCTCATGTAAAATTTCATAAAGATCGGTCCAGTAGTTTAGTCTGAATCGCTCTACACACACACACGCACAGACAGACAGACAGACACACACACATACACCACGACCCTCGTCTCGATTCCCCCTCTACGTTAAAACGTGCCTTACTCAAGAAACGAGATCGGCAGTTTTGTTTGCGTTACCGTGGCAATAGTTTCCGATGGTCTGAGAGTTTGTACTCTCTTACACATGATAGATACCCTTCCAGTAGCTTCCCCTGTAGTTTCACTACAAAAATGCCTATTAAACACTGAGATAAGGAATTTTTTTATGAGTGTGACGACATGTACCATTAAAAATTGTTAATTGCACGTAAATGTACAAAGAAAGACCTAGAAAATAGTGGCAGCCGTCCCCAGGACTGCTGGGAACGGCGGAAGCTAGAACAGATGTGTGGAATGTGGGTATGACAACTCAGTGTGTGAGAGCGCTACCGTTGCGTGGCTATTTGGTCTATGGTTACACGGTTGTTTTAAGTTCCTTTAACGATCCAAGCGTTCCGTTACCGATGGGTTAAGGTTCCATTACCGTGCCGTTCATTCTGATCGGGAGGGGCCGAACGGCTAAAATTTTGAACATGCAGCCCAAACTCAACCGTCCCTACTGTCAAAGCAGTTCCGTTAACGACTGATCATTTACGTTCCATCGCGGTTCCCTCCCGATCCCTCCCGTGCCCGCACCGTTCCTTGCGGTCGTCCCGTACGGGAACGGGACCTAGAACGGTTGTGTGGAATGGGGGTATAACTCTGACATGATCCATAAGTTATGTTATGCAGCGTGCGCTCAATATGATACCCTTTTCTTCAGTGTGAAAATATGCACATCGGAGCTTCGCTTCGCCGCCGATTGCTTGCTGATCGATTACTGGAAGTGTTCGCTAAGCGGCACGTGTGTTCAGTTCCCACAACTCATCGCGTGACCTCAAGCGGCCAAACCCTCTTCAGTGACCGCGATCAAAACACGTCACAGTCTGATACATCACAACGAATCGTGGACTCCGATGATTCTTTTTTTTTTCTCGAAAGAAAGGAGTATCATTGGATTGGATTGGATTGGATAAGATTTACAGTCCAGTGAGGTTACCCTCATGGAAATTCGGGCTGCTTTATCCCCGGGGAAAGCGAGCTGCCATACATACGGCGCTACCCATATATATATTTTTTTTTCCTGCATGCGTGTATTCATGTTTCCTGAGACTTAATGCCGTGTGACATGGAATTTTTTTTACTTTATTCCAAGTCCCACGGGTATTTGATGGACATTTTTATCTATGCCTATACAATTTTGCCAGGAAAGACCCTTTTGTCAATCGTGGGATCTTTAACGTGCACACCCCAATGTAGTGTACACGAAGGGACCTCGGTTTTTCGTCTCATCCGAAAGACTAGCACTTGAACCCACCACCTAGGTTAGGAAAGGGGGGAGAAAATTGCGGCCTGACCCAGGCCTGAACACGCAACCTCTCGCTTCCGAGCGCAAGTGCGTTACCACTCGGCCACCCAGTCCCATCATATTGAGGGTTCTCTGCATAAAGACACACCAGAGTTAGTTGTAAGTCCCAATCACAGGGTTAAACTGGTCGATTGGCAGTGTCAGTTATACTTGCTTCGTCTCGTTTTTATATTTAGTCAAGTTTTGACTAAATATTTTAACATCGAGGGGGAATCGAAACGAGGGTCGTGGTGTATGTGCGTGCGTGTGTGTGTGTGTGTGTGTGTGTGCGTGTGTGTGTGTGTGTGTGTGTAGAGCGATTCAGACTAAACTACTGGACCGATCTTTATGAAATTTGACATGAGAGTTCCTGGGTATGAAATCCCCGAACATCTTTTTCATTTTTTTGATAAATGTCTTTGATGACGTCATATCCGGCTTTTCGTGAAAGTTGAGGCGGCACTGTCACGCCCTCATTTTTCAACCAAATTGGTTGAAATTTTGGTCAAGTAATCTTCGACGAAGCCCGGGGTTCGGTATTGCATTTCAGCGTGGTGGCTTAAAAATTAATTAATGACTTTGGTCATTAAAAATCTGAAAATTGTAAAAAAAAAATAAAAATTTATAAAACGATCCAAATTTACGTTTATCTTATTTTCCATCAATTGCTGATTCCAAAAACATATAAATATGTTATATTCGGATTAAAAACAAGCTCTAAAAATTAAATATATAAAAATTATTATCAATTTTTTTTTTCGAAATCAATTTAAAAACACTTTCATCTTATTCCTTGTCGGTTCCTGATTCCAAAAATATATAGATATGATATGTTTGGATTAAAAACACGCTCAGAAAGTTAAAACGAAGAGATGTACAGAAAAGCGTGCTATCCTTCTCAGCGCAACGAATACCCCGCTCTTCTTGTCAATTCCACGGGCACTGCCTTTGCCACGGGCGGTGGAGTGACGATGCTACGAGTATACGGTCTTGCTGCGTTCAGTTTCATTCTGTGAGTTCGACAGCTACTTGACTAAATATTGTATTTTCGCCTTACGCGACTTGTTAAAAGCTTGACCCCGTAGAAAAGCAACTTACTGAATACTGTACACGAACGCTGATAAACAAGTTGAGGTATTTCCGAACATCGTCTAATTTGAAACAATGTTATTAAAGTTGAGCCGATCGTATGTGTTTGTCAACTTGCCCGTTACATTCACAACACTGAGTCCTATTGCTTCGTTACATACCTCCCCCTTTTTTCTCGTGTAGAACAAAAACAAAAATTAAATAATATAAAAATACACATGACCGGCGTATGAAACAGCTGGCGCAATGTCTTAAAAACTGAATTATCAAAACATGTCAGTACATGTAGTAATAACTCCAACACTGTCAAAATGGACACAATTAAACACCGTCATTGAATACTACAGCGCATGTCAGTGTGTGAGTGTATGCGCGCGCGCGTGTGTGTGACTTCAAGGCGAAGGGCTCAAACAACATAAATGAATGTCACTTGTATCATTAATAGTGCATCATACATTTAAAACGTGAACCAGTACTTTACATTACAAATTAAAAATAACTATTGCCGTAACAACGAGACATCCACACACACTAGGCCTACACACAGTGACACTGACACACACACACACACACGCACACAGGGCACAAACACACACGCACACACACACACAAACACACACGAGAAAAATAAACTATAATTCCGATCCTCTTTGCTAAATAAAAGTGTAACGGTATATAAAAAAAATATCTCTTCCGTCGGCTCAGATTTCCTTATGAGCATTCGGCAACAATGGCGGGCGTGTAAAGGGAGAGAGAAAATTCTTTACTTCTAACCGAGGCTTTCTTTTTTACAGAGTATTTCCTATCCGGATAATTCTAAGTTGAAAGGAAAGGAGACATTTGGCCCTGAAATAAAAAGTCCACTCCACACACACACACTCTCTACACTGCACACACAGTGACACACACACACACACACGCTATAATTATGCCTCCGTGAATCACATGTATATCTGAATCAGCCCAGTACCTTGATCTTGATTACGCGAAATGATTATAATGAAACTAAAAGTACTGCAATGAATTAAATCAATGAACATTTCCAGCCGCGTGAAAAAAAAGAGATCAGTCTAGCTTATGCTAATTTTTACGTCTGTCACAGCACGCTCAAAACGCATTATCTTTGCGCGTACGCTTTGAGGTGGAAACGACATTCTGATCATTTATTTTGGTTCGGAATTAGGATAGGTTCCCACCACGCAATGGTTATTTTTGTATGTTTTGAACGCTCCTGTGGTTTTGAATGACATGTTCAATGTGCATCCATTTTTACCTCTGACGTAAAGCGCTGACGGTCGGCCAATCAGCCAATCAGAACACTTGTACCATAAATAGTAAAATGAACTAGGTCAGTAACAATGCAGCCAATAGCAGCGCAGATATAATTCCGTTGAATACGCCGTCCATGTCGGACGGGCAGCTTCTACCGATTAACAAAAATGACCAGCCACAGGATCGGCGTGAACCTGCGGGTGTCGGGAAATTGTGATCAAGGGGGTAGGAAATACATGGAAGATTACCATGCGATCAAGTTTGTCAAAAAAGATGATCGCGATTACGAGTTTGCATACTTCGGAGTATTCGATGGTCATGGCGGTTCTGAAGCCTCAAGATTCGCTCGGGACAACTTGCTGAATGAGATTACAAAATATGATCAGTTTTGGACGGATAATGATGAAGATATCTTATTTGCCATTCGATCTGGATTCTTGGACACCCACCAAGCGATGTGGAAGGAACTAGGTGAGAGTCTGTCCTTTCTTTTTCATTGACTTGTATTTTTTTCTGCAGCAGAAGAAGAGGTCACGGCGGTTGTCTGCTTGCGATGTGTGTGGCGGTTGGCAGGGTTTCTATTTTCACAATCAAGAATCCGCACTATTTTGCTTAATCAGTAAGATTGTTCAGATATTCACGCATACCGTAGAGCAAAACTGGTGGACATGTATTATTTCAGGCAGTTTCCCTCGTTGACATAACATTCAAATCACAAATCGCGCGCCTTTCCCTAGCTCAAAATGATTAGTCGGTGATTGACCTTTGGCACGAGAAATCCCGTTGAAACTGCCCCTTCTAAATCATTTCAAACTGTTCGTTTGTTAGTAAGCTTCATTTTTAACTATTCTAAATGATTACAGTTGAAAATAGCCGGGCAATCGGCTTACATCACACGACTAGTAATCGATGCATGTGTGTGGTATTTAGTACTGCGCGCTTCGCGGAGCTTGTAGTTGTAGGTGAAGGTCATTCTGGCGAGCATCGACATGTTGGTGCTTGACAATGGGAACAGCTGATCGCGTTCAGGTATTGACGATTCTTTCCTATAAAAGAGTCTTGTCACAGGGTGTGTGGCAGTCTTCTGCTCTGATCATCCAGCAAAACGTCATGCCATCATGAAAAGCTCTTCGCAAATTCATTTTATTCACACGTTCGTTTGCATTGCAACCTTTATTACTTTAACTTCTTTTCTTTTAGTTTTACCACAGGCACTTGATGCTGGTCTTTCGTTTTTTATTTGAAGAACCACAATCAGTGAGTATAAACCAAAGAATGTGTCGGCGTTGGACTGAGATGGCATGTAATTTATTAATTACGCTTTACAAAGTATTATTTTATATTCGCGATCCAGGTCAATACATTCTAATGGTCACTAAGGCACGGAGTAATTCTGTTTGACAATACGAAGTTTACATCACAACTAAAATTTCCGTGCAGGCAAAGGGAAAGAGGGACATTTTTCTTGGGCTCGCGAGGCTAGCAACACTTTGTCTCTATACTGAATTCAGAAATCACATGCGTGTGTACACACATTTTTCTGCTTTTATGTAAAAACAAAAATCCTCTTCTGTGATAAGGCACACGCTTCCTTTGTGCAAGCCGTTCTAGAATATTCTTTAAAAAAAAAAAAGGACAAAACTGACTCTTTTGTTACTTGTTAGTGTTTAAGCTATGACTGGGCTCAGGCTCACGTTCTTCCGACAAGGGTTGCATCAGGTCCAAGTTTGGCTCAGTCTGGTGGCTTTTTAATTAACTTCTGCACTGAACCAAAGGAAAGGGAGGGACTGGATGATTGTATCAGCCCAGGTGCTTTGGGTGTGGACATGCTTATTAATGGCTGTGTCCAGCTGAAAGGCTGGCCTGAAGTCCCTTATCAAGTCACACTCCAGTGGACCCCTGGGGGGAGACCAGATATGTTGGATGGCCTGGACACAGAGTTACAAATGACTGACCAGTGTTGTTAGTGTTACCATGCTTCAGTCATTGGTAATGGTACATACGTTTTTCATCTGCTGCATTGATTGGACCCCTGGTTAGAGTTTGGCTTATCTGTCAAAATCACGTTTGAGATATCCGTGTTTGAGTTAGCTATTTTTGGACAGAGTTTCGCTTATCCGAATTAGAAATAGTCGTAGAAAGAGGGGGTTCTGGCGGGGAATTGGTTTTGGTTTCAAATATATCCAAGTTTTTTGCTTAAGCGTGTTTCGTTTACGCGAGTGCGGCTGTATTGGACTTTCAGGGCTGTACTGCTTTGACATGATTGTGTGTGTGTGTGTGTGTGAACTGTGAGTGTGAGGGGGAAAAAAAAGTTGGTTTAGGGTAACACGACCGACTCTATTTTTTCCCGCCGACCCTAAAACTTTAGTTCATTTAAAAAAAAAATCCAACTTTTGGCACATTTTGGGAACCATACCGCGACTAAGAGAAGTAACCTCCTACAAACTCGACTAAATTATAAAAAAACAAAACAAAAAACTACCTACCAACCCAATTTTTGTGTGTGGCCTGATCACTGATGCTGTGTTGTTACAGACAAATGGCCGCGTACAGTGAGCGGACTGCCCTCCACGTCAGGTACGACTGCCAGCATCGCCATCATCAAGAAGGGCAGGCTGTACATCGGCCATGTGGGCGATTCCGGCATCGTCCTGGGCTGCGACGAAGGGCCTCGCAACGCCATCTTCATGAAACCAAAATGTCTCACAAAAGTAGGAATGACTTGAAAGACTGTTGCATGGTTTGGTTCTTGTGGAGTAAAACTATTAGTCTTGTGGAGTAAAACTTAAAGCTAACGAGTGGGAAACAAGCTCTTTTTCTTCAAGATCGCATTCTGCTGGTGGCATCAAAGGGGTTTGCAAGCTGCTGGTGGCATGAATTGAAGAAAGGGATTGTTCAGAAAATCCATTGAATAGCGTATTGTATACTTATTTGCTAAGTTCCTTGTGTCCCACATTTGATCATAGTTTACTTCTCTTTTTGTTTTACCCCAGCCCAGGGTGCGTTTTTGTAAGTGTGGTCTTGAGGATGGTGTGTGTTTGATGCCTTGTGTTATGCACATTTTTAGGGCTAATTTACTCATCTCTTGTCTTTTCTTTCTTGTTCTGGACACTTTTTCTACATTTATTTCTTTTCCTCAGGATCACAAGCCAGACAACCCAGAGGAGAAGGAGAGGATAGAGAAGAGCGGGGGCTCTGTGGTAGCCAAGGCGGGCGTGCAGCGAGTGGTATGGAGCAGGCCAAAGGTCAACCACAAGGGACCCGTCAGGCGTAGCACGCAGATCGACAAAATCCCTTTCCTGGCTGTCGCTCGATCTCTAGGTTAGGATGCTGGATTGCTCAATGCTGTGGTTATTGTGACAGGAATTCAATTATCATGTGAATAGTAAGGTTCTGACTAAGTTACACTTTGGAGACATCCACCGGTGCATATGATTTGCATCATGTGCATCTTTTCATGGCTGCTTTGTTTTGTTTCTGGTTTTGAACAGTGAATGAAATCCCACCAGGCAGGCAGGCACCTTATCATTTAATTCTTTGCCTCCTGTGACATGGGAAGTAACTCTGACAATTTCCAACTTTATAAAATTGTAGCAAAGTGACCGCAGCGAGTTAACCAAAACTGCTAACACTCAAACCTCGAAGGAAGTGGGCAGAAACGAAAAACACAACGTAAAATACGGAAACATGGTGTATAGCGGGCGTTTGCAGGATCTACATATGAGTTTTTTAGTGTGTGATATTTGGAGGTGTTGCGTTAATGCCTTTAATAGATAACTTTGTGAGTTCCCACATCATCAAGTGCAGCTTTGTAAAAGGCACCTTCCCTCCTGTTTAAGTTTTGTAACTGTAAAGTGGTCATGGGCTGGCTCACCATTCGCTCCATTCATAATAGAGTTTGTCGCTGTGGCCTTATTTTATTTTGGACTGTTATAATAATAGGGTGACATCGCAAGAGAAACCACTCTTCAAGAGCATAACGACAAAAACAACTTTTCAAAATGATTATCAAGAATGAAGTTGTTTGATCAACAATAAAACTAAATTGTTTTGCAGGTGATCTATGGAGCTATGACTACTACAAGGGGCAGTTTGTGGTGTCGCCTGATCCTGACGTCAGTGTGATGAAGATCGAGCCAGGTTCTCACCGATGCCTCGTCTTCGGCTCAGACGGCCTGTGGAACATGCTGTCGCCTGCAGAGGCCGTCTCCGTGGTTACTGACTTGGAGATGCACTTTGAGGACCGGGTTATTCATGATCCTGTGAGTTATTCTTTTAAGTTGGATTTGGAAGAATGCAGAATAGGATCTTCAACTTGAGACTCCTAGCTGTGCTTTTGGGTTATTCCTAAGTGTTGATACAGGCGTCCAGAAATTAGGTGATGGAGCTGAGTAATTTATGAGGTTTTATGGTTCAGCAGCCCTGAAAGTGGCGAGTATTTTACTCGCATTTGGCGAGTAGGAGCATGTAACTGCAGGCATGAAAACTTTCTCTTTTCAGCGGAATTTCCGCCGTTTTTTTGTCACACTTTCGCTTTTTTTTTTTAATTTCCGCCGGAAAAAAAAGAAGACCCCCCAAAGAAAGAGGCAAAACGAAAGACGTGGCAAGCGTTACCCCCGCCACTGCTCAACAGACAATTCGATAAACCGTAAATTGCCGAGTCCGCAAACGGATCGATTCGAGCCTTTCTTCACTTCCTGCCGCGCTTGAACAAATTTTTCTCTTGGAAATTCGGAGGTTTCCAAAGTTTGCGATGACCCTCTAACAGATGAAATGTGGCGATTTCAACAGCGTGGGGCCGCGAATCGGATCATAGAAGGACTGAAGAACGATTGGAGGTGGAACTGGCTTGACCGAGAATACGATGGCTGTCGTATTGGCGACGTTATCAGCCATAATCAGGAAAGTGGAGGTGAGAGGCAAGGCATTCTGTGTCGCATATATGTACGAAGACATTGAAGTACGGCAGTCGTGGGTTCGTGGCACTTCAGGCACACCTTGACACTAGTGCCACACGCGGAACTTCCTTGCATTGTACATTTACTAGACTGGATGAAACTTTTGAAAATAGCCTGATTTCTACCCTGGATCAATTGGACTGAGGATATGAAAGTGAGGATATATTAAGCTACAAGGGAGCTAGCTGCATTGTGCAAAGTAAATTGCATGATTATATGTGTTGTCATCACTGTTTGTGTGTTAAAAGTACTAACAATCGTGTGTATGTTATGACAGACATGAACAACAAAATGCTATGTTTGAGCATGTCTTTGTCTTGCTTAAATTTCTGTGAGAATTGTGTGTCAATAATACTGATATTCTTTATAATCTTTTTAGATTCCAATTTAGTGTTAAAGTTTTCAAAGGGGTCCTCATACAAGCTAACAATTTAATACTCATTTCAATATTTTGAAAAGCTAGAGCCCCTATATTTTCAAGGGCCCCATGCAAGCTTGTTCGTATGTAAGGTTATTTAATGCCAATTTCAGATTTTGAAATGCCTACAGCCCCTTCAGTTTCAGGGGGCCTTATAAAGCTTGTGTATATATAAATATGCCCATTTTAAGGCTCAGAAATGCTGAAACCCCTTCAGCTTCAGGGGGCAAAGCCCCCTGACCCCCACAAGGGGCGTTGCCCCTCGACCCCACTGGGGGCCTGCTGCGGCCCCCAGGCCCCCACTTTATTTTCCTCTTTTTTCACCTCCGGTTGTTTTCATGCCTGAACTGGCGAGTAGAAATGTTCACCTGCTCGCCAAATGCGAGTAAATATGTTGAAACAAATTGTTGGTTTGGCTAGTAGTAGTAAAATTTTCTCTTTGGCTAGTATATTTTTAGAATCACTAGCCAAATGCTAGTGCAAGAATTTTTTTAACTTTCAGGGCTGTGAAGTATGTTGTCTGCCAGCTCTTGCTGGATTTTGAAGCAGTTTAGTTTTTCAGCACCCAGATCTTTACTAGCATCCCAGTCTGTCCTCGCTTTAGGTGTGTTCAGTGTAAGAAAGTCTGTTAAACTTTAAGCAAGTCCAGAAAAATATGCAAGACTGCGTAGCTGGCAGGCCAATTGTTTGATTGACAATTTCTTTTGTGGTGTTAGACTTTCTTTTCATTTCTCTTGTGCTTTTCGTGTTTGACAAAGACTATCCATACCTGTGTGCAGACGGTGTCAGTCAGCTACTGGATCAACCCGGCAGAGAAGCTGGTAACGCGAGCACTCAACAAGTGGCGGTCGAAGATGATGAAAGCCGACAACATCTCCTGCATCGTCGTCCTCATCGACCCCCTGGGGCCCTCCAAACTGACCATCCTCCGCAAGCGTCGGGAGGACCACTTCTTGAAACTGCAGGAGGCTAAAGCCTTGGCCAATGCCTCAAGGTCCAACAACGCGTCTCAAAGCTCCCCCTCCACTTCTGCTCTCCCCCCCTCCAAGTTCAACCACAACCAGAACAACCTGGTGGGGAGAGAGAACCACGGGGAGGGGGGAGCGGGGGGCGGACGTGAGGAGGCAGAGGAGGGAAACGTAGAGAACAAGACCAGCAGCAAAGGGGGTGAACACAAGGCCAAGAAGTCTGGAGGGGAGGAAAGTGACAGTGTTGCCGTCCGTTCTGACAGTGGTTTCACCGGTCGGGACATCACGGCATCCAGTAACCAGCCTCACAGAGGTCACTCACTGCGCTCAGCCTCCCACTCCCCGGAAGCTGGGACAAAGTCTCTTCAGAAAGTGGCGTCCGTTTCCAAAGTTGGACAGTCTATTAAAGGTGTGCACCAGGCCGACACTACCATCCGTTACCCACTCTTGCCTCGTAGACTGTCCCATCCGTCGCTGACTTCCAGGCTGGTTGATATTATGGACGACAGTGTTCAGGCCTCTTCAGCTCTGGTCGTCAGCCCGGCTTTTGCTTCCACCCTCTCGCCCACCTCAGAAGACCCTCGGTTTCCTGGGTCAGCTGACGACAGTGAGGTGGGGTCCCCAGCTCACACTCTTCCCCCTCACATGTCCATGTCAGAATCTCTCTTCAAACTCATGAACTTGGACGCGGTCAAAGCATCGTCAGACCCTGTGCCCAAACCCAGCGCTGTGTCGGTGTTGAACCAGGCTGGGAAAGGGTCAGAGGTCAAAGATCCCAGAAGACAACGAAGGAGCGCGATCGGAGTGCTTCAGAACTGTGCGCTACCTCAGCAGCACACGTCGCTGCTTTCGGCCCCTTCTCGGCAGCACACTTCCCTGATCTCTTCCTCGGCCGTGGACGTGAACCAGACGCTGCCCCCTACCTCTAGCACCCTGGGCAAGCCCTTCCACTCTACCCGCTCATTGGACAACACCTTTCACTCCACACGGTCGCTGGACAAACACGCCGCCTCCTCCAGCAGGATTCTTCGCCTGGCCACAGCTCAGAGCAGCAGCACTAAGCCAGACAAAACTCAATCGCAAGCATCTCACAAAGATGGATTGATGCCAGGAAAATCGCTGAAGATGTCGGGGTTGGTTCATACTCCTGGGGGAACCCTCATCAGGAAGGCGAAAAGAAGGCGGGATTTTGGGCTCCTGCATCGGACTCGAACCACACTACGACGGGCCCGCAAAGCTGCCTGTAAAGCTTTTTGTCCAGAAAACAGGCCGTTCCTGAAGCAGCTTCCGGGGTCGAAGCGGAAACGTGATGAAAAACTCCCTGCACCAGATACACCGTCAACTAAAAGGTTAAGACGGAGTGATGGGCTACGTTGTTCCGTGTAGCTCTTGTTTTGACTGATCTTCGTTATTTTATCACTTTTATTTTTCTATGACCAAGTCTGGCAGTTTGAATTGTGAACGTAGAACATTCTTGCCACTCACTTTGTTTGTGGTTCGACATCTATCAAGTCAAGTGCGCTCTTTTATAGACTTTAAGACTGACGTGTGTTAGAATCTTTTAGATCCGTAGTGCTCTCGTCTTGTAGATTGTACATTTTGCATCGTCGAAACAGAAATGTGGATCAAATTTACTTGATTCACCATGCTGTGCAAAAGAATCAACTGGAGTGATCAGGAAAGTTTTACACCATAAATTCTTTTTATTTAAATGTAAATTTTTATAATTAACTGTTCAGGAAATCAACTTCTCTCTTAGGACTAGGGATGGAGAAATGAATGAAGAGAGCTGGTGTGACTGATTTTAGCACTTATATTTTCTTTGTTGTGTAACTGTAAACTGTAATTTTATCTGTCCTCACTTGTTTTTTAATGCAAACTTTTTAACATTCATTTCAAATTTTAACTGTTGAATTTGAAGAGAAAACACTAGTTAAGAACATATATGACAGTCTACGCCTGCACTAAGCAAGTCTTTTGGCGACTGATATCTTGCTCTCAAACAAGATGGCAACGACTTGAACGTTTCAAATTCCAAAAAGTCAGTTTTGCAGCTCAAACTTTCAGACCTGGTCAAATTTCTAGTAGGCAAGCGACAGACACCCGACTGATGACATAACTGACGTTGGAATCATACATGATTAAGAACAACTTGTACCTTGTTGCATGATAAATGAATTTTCTAAATAAAAGAGAGCAATATACATTCAAAAGGCAGCAACCTCTTTTATTTATTTGACATGTTTGTATTTAAGTATGTACTATGTTTGTCTTTACCTGGGCAGTTTTGTACTGATAGTGTCTTTTAGGTGTACAAAAGTCTTGTCCTTGAAAGCCTGTTGCTGTATTTATGATGTTCGTACATGTTCCACAGAAAAATGCCGTCGCCTTTTATGGTTATTATATTTAATGACCGTTATTATCATGTGAATGAGCCCTATTCTCTGCTTATCCTGAAAGGTGGGTCGCATGTTACAATTTGCCGCTGATTCGAATTTTTGGCTTAAAAAAAAATCTATTCCCCAAAAACCTAGAGACCCACTTGGCAAGCATATAGATTGTTTAGACATGTTCTTTTTCTTTAGACACAAGTTAACATATTAATTAACAAGTTAATTGTCGTTTCTGCTCTGTATCTTTTGTCTTGAGAGAAATTGTTGTGTGCCTTTGTGGAGGATTGGTCGATAGAATCTGTTTCTGTTTTGTGTGTTTTTGTGTTGTTGTTATTTCTCCCCGCCCAACTCATCTCTCCACCCTCCCTTTCTAATGAAAAACAAACTATTTATGAGTACAGCTGTTAATATGAAGTGTAAATTATCACCTTAGAACATTAGCAGCAAGTGTTTGAGACCAGTTTTGTGGCATTTGATTAGTTCATACTGCAATAAATGCGTGTTTATTTTGATCAGAAGCAAAAAAACAATTGATTTGGTAAAACAAAAATGAAAATACAGATTCTATGAGACTTTCTATCCTTAGCGATACTTTGGCGGGTGATGACATTATTCAGAAATGCTGCAGAAAAACTGGGTTTTTTTCTGCAGCATTTCTGGGGTTTTTCTGCAGAACAACTGAATAAAGTCATAATTCGCTATGGATAATTTTGTTCAGATATTCCCACCCAACAGCCCTTAACTAATTTTGATTTCTTTTCAGCAGGATTGGTGTCAGGGGTTTGCTCGGTCTCTCTGCTCTGTGCTTAGGCCCCCCAAAAAATAGGTCTGTTTACGGTAACATAGGCCAAGAAAATAGGGTCGGTAGGTCGGGATTTTTAATTTTTTTTCCTTCCAAAAAAACATATTTTTACGTTATTTTCCAAAAAACCAATTTTTTTCTTTTCCCCCAAATGCCAAAAAAAAGTCTAGGTTCGCGCGAAAAAAATAGGGTCGGTCGGGTTACCGTAAACAGACTATTTTTTTTTGTTGGCCTTATCACTATCAGCATATGTGACCCTCCACCACGGAATGAGTCGCATGTCACCTTTGCATGATTTTTATATTTTTACATTTTCTTAGCGGCACGGTTGGCCTAGTGGTTAGGCGTCCGCACCGTGATCGGGAGGTCGTGGGTTCGAACCCCGGCCAGGTCATACCTAAGACTTTAAAATTGGCAATCTAGTGGCTGCTCCGTCTGGCGTCTGGCATTATGGGGTTAGTGCTAGGACTGGTTGGTCCGGTGTCAGAATAATGTGACTGTGCTGTGACTTCTGTCTTGTGTGTGGCGCACGTTATATGTCAAAGCAGCACCGCCCTGACATGGCCCTTCGTGGTCGGCTGGGCGTTAAGCAAACAAGCAAACAAACAAAACATTTTGTTAGAGAGCTTTTAATGCTCTATCCAGTGGTGTAAACCGTTTTAGAAAAGAGTGAAAACTGTTCGAGTTATAAGCCTGTGACTAAGGTGACTGATACCTGACATCCCCGGACGTGTATTAGGCCAAGCGCAAAACCGCGCTAGGTGACATCCGACTCATTCAGTGATGGAGGGTCACATATTGTGTCATTGGTGTGTTATGAACCACATGTACTTGCTGCAAATCCTCTCATCTAAGATAGTTTAGATAGGCAAAGAGAATTTATTCATTGTTGAGTGAATTCTTTGCTTATCAAACTCGCTTGTTTGTGAATTATTTTAATAAGGGATCATTTTCAAACCTGAGTGCTCTATTTTAATGAATTGCAAGGGCACTGCCACTGAATATGTTGAATTTGATCAGATTTTTTAACACCTGCAGCATTTGAAAGATTATTGGGTTTAACTCACACTCGTACACTACAGTGGAACCCCCCTTTTAAGACCTTGTTTTCTCAGACTTTCTGTTCATAACCTCTGTAAAATTACCCCCATTTTAAGACTCCCTCCTTTTTAAGACCTTGTTTTCTCAGACTTTCTGTTCATAACCTCTGTAAAATTACCCCCATTTTAAGACTCCCTCCTTTTTATATTTAGTCAAGTTTTGACTAAATATTTTAACATCGAGGGGGAATCGAAACGAGGGTCGTGGTGTATGTGCGTGCGTGTGTGTGTGCGTGCGTGTGTGTGTGTGTGTGTGTAGAGCGATTCAGACTAAACTACTGGACCGATCTTTATGAAATTTGACATGAGAGTTCCTGGGTATGAAATCCCCGAACGTTTTTTTCATTTTTTTGATAAATGTCTTTCATGACGTCATATCCGGCTTTTCGTGAAAGTTGAGGCGGCACTGTCACGCCCTCATTTTTCAACCAAATTGGTTGAAATTTTGGTCAAGTAATCTTCGACGAAGCCCGGGGTTCGGTATTGCATTTCAGCTTGGTGGCTTAAAAATTAATTAATGACTTTGGTCATTAAAAATCGGAAAATTGTAAAAAAAAATAAAAATTTATAAAACGATCCAAATTTACGTTTATCTTATTTTCCATCATTTGCTGATTCCAAAAACATATAAATATGTTATATTCGGATTAAAAACAAGCTCTGAAAATTAAATATATAAAAATTATTATCAAAATTAAATTGTCCAAATCAATTTAAAAACACTTTCATCTTATTCCTTGTCGGTTCCTCATTCCAAAAACATATAGATATGATATGTTTGGATTAAAAACACGCTCAGAAAGTTAAAACAAAGAGAGGTACAGAAAAGCGTGCTATCCTTCTTAGCGCAACTACTACCCCGCTCTTCTTGTCAATTTCACTGCCTATGCCGTGAGCGGTGGACTGCGAGTATACGGTCTTGCTGCGTTGCATTGCCGTTCAGTTTCATTCTGTGAGTTCGACAGCTACTTGACTAAATATTGTATTTTCGCCTTACGCGACTTGTTAAGACCCTGTTTTCTCAGACTTTCTGTTCATAACCTCTGTAAAATTACCCCCATTTTAAGACTCCCTCCTTTTTAAGACCTGATTTTTTCAGATGTTTGGAGGTCTTAAAATGGGGGTTCCACTGTATTAAGATTTTCTCAGGGTTTACACGAGGAAGCTTATTTTAGTATTTTTACATCTTTGTTTTGGGAACAAACTTATGTATTGCAAGTTGGAAGACACAGTTGTGTGCAATGTTAAGATACATTATTCTTGTCATTGTTTTGCCCTCATTATTTCACTTACAGCTTTTAGAATATAGTTGGGAACACAAAGCCTTCTGGATATAAAGACCTGTCGAGTTTTTCTGGTCAAGCAATTCTTGTTACCTAGCAACCAAATTTTACCCAGCAACCAACCAAATGAAATCTGCTAACCTGGAAACCAACTCTGGTTACCTAACTGCACCTAGTGACTCGCCAGCATTTATAGTTAGAACTTGCACACATGCAGTAAGTCACATTAGGCATACTTATTCCTTATTCACCTTTTCTTGCCGATGAGAGGGTCAAATTAAATGGATGGATCTGTTCCTACTACAGGCATAGATCTGTATTTGCAGTTTGCTTCATAAAATAACCAAATCAGGGATAAAATAGGTTTGCTGATTCTATTGTTTTCAGACGTATCAGTCCTGTTTTTGTTTTGTTTTTCCTCCAAACGTTGGACTTTGTGTGCTCTGCAGACCAGAAAAAAAAATGTGGACATGTATGTTTATTCTGGAGTACAAGAGATGAAATAGTGTATCAAAGTGTACAAAGAAGTTGAATAATTTATTCCAACTGGCATTAGTTTGCCAGTGTGTTACAGAAGCATTTCTCTGTCAAGCTGCTGTTTCCTCTTCTCCTCTGTAAAATTGTACATACTGTTTGATCGAGGGACAAGTGATGAAATATTCTACTGTTGTTGGCGGTTAGTTGAGGTCTGTGTCCCTTTTCCTTCACATTGCAATCACTAAAGGAAAGCAAATGAAACTAATACAATCTAAATTGATAGACTGTTAATGTTCAAAAGGGAGAAAAAAACTCATTGATGTTAGTGTGTGGAACGTGAAATCATTGGCAAAGCAAGAGCGTGTTGTTTTGCCTATAGTTACTCCTGCCATGAACTGTTGCTTAATTTTTTTCTTGTTTCGTTCTTGCAATTAGTAAAACTGATTAGTATCTTTTCCACAACAATTTTGAGGAAAACTTGAAATGTTGATGTATAGAATCTGAATGTGTCAAGGAAAACACTAAAGCAAGCTCAAAGGTTCCAACATTAATATTTCTTTAGACAAGACAACATCATTATTATGGGTCTTGTGTTCATGAGTTGTGTTGGAACTTTCCGTCTGTTTTGTCATAATGATGAACAAGTTCTAGTCCAGGGAAGCATAATTGATTAACCATGGTAATGTATTATAACTTATTCAGAGTCTGTTGTCCAAGGCTTCATTATGTCTGGACTATGTTTTCCAGCTGCTAATTCTCTAGCATGAAAATAGTACAAAATGGTTCATGATCTGTTGTAAGGACGGAACAGTTTACAATTTGATATCGTAGGGCTTAGTTTTATCTATAAATGTTGTCATCTCATTCACAAATATTTTCAGTGGCAAAATTACTGAACATATCATCTGACATTAGTGTTAAAATTTGAATACCTTTCAAACATTGAACAGATACCTTTAAAAACTTCCAATAGTCTAATCTGGGTTAATGACCCAGCGTGGTTCTCGCCGGAAATCTGGGTTTTGAAAACTTTTAAAACTGGAAAATCCAGTTTCTTAAAGTGAAACTTAAGTTTTTGGTTTGGAGGGTTGATGGAGACAAAAGGTGTATTATTTTATCATTTATTAACATACATTTTGGTACCAGGAGAGGCTGTTCTTTGCCCCTGCCGCTGTGGACCCTAGCCTTTCAGGTTTTTTACTTTTTTTTGGTGTTCGCCCTGATTTTATTTTTATTTATTTGGTGTTTAACGTCGTTTTCAACCACGAAGGGTTATATCGCGACGGGGAAAGGGGGAAGATGGGATAGAGCCACTTGTCAATTGTTTCTTGTTCACAAAAGCACTAATCAAAAATTTGCTCCAGGGGCTTGCAACGTAGTACAATATATTACCTTACTGGGAGAATGCAAGTTTCCAGTACAAAGGACTTAACATTTCTTACATACTGCTTGACTAAAATCTTTACAAAAATTGACTATATTCTATACAAGAAACACTTAACAAGGGTAAAAGGAGAACCCAACCCAACCAATATGGAATTCCCCCTAGCCCGCGGGGGGTGTTCGCCCTGATGACCTGTTGGGAAAAAGCTGTTTCATTTTAGCAGTGCAGAATGCTTTTTTCGCACAACTTGAAAGCATTCTGCAGCATGTTTCATCGCTGTTTCGGGAAGACGTGATTTGTTTTGTCTTGTTGGCCTGTGTGGATATTGTTACTTGCACTGTGAAAAGGCCACTTTTCTTTCAATGCTTGTAGTTTTGTTTTCATTTTGTGATTCGACCTTCACAGTCACTGATACACGTTTTCTTCTCGTTCGTCCAAAACGTTTGTATAGATCTCTTCACGTGATGTTGAACTAGTTTGAATAGCAAGTATACATAAATGGAATTGCATTTGCTATGTAAATTGACTTTATATCGTGAAATTTTAAAGCAGCAGTATTTCAAATTTTCATGCGGTCTTCAAATTGTTGGTCAGGCAAGAACTTCTTCTCCCTCCATTCCTGTCTATGCAATGTCTTGGGCAGCCACTGATTCCTTTGATACATTTTTACGTGTCTGCCACTGCAAAATCAAAGGGGTTAATTTTCAAATTTGACAGCAAAAAAAAGATTGCCGCTTCATTGGGGGAGGGGAATGGTTAGATCATGAGTGGTTTTTTTACTCGATTGTCGTCAATAAATTAAAAATTCAGCTGTAAAATGTTCTTATGGCAGTGTTGAAGTTGTTCAATAAAAAGCAGCCTTACGACATATACACATATGTATATATTAACTCTCACTTGTACATGGTTTGCTGGAAGGTGGCCAAGTTTTTTAGCGTTATTTATTATTCTCTTGTGCAGCGCGGGCATTGCTCCTCAGTATGGTTATTTTATTTACCCTGGCACTATCTTTATTATGAAATACATTTGAACAAACAGGTTTAATAAAAAACAAAAATTCGTATGATCTTTGTGTTGTGCAACATGTTTTGTTTTGTCTGACTGCAAAGTGTGTAAGCCTGTCTGTGCAAGGGTGCTTGCATGTACATGTACTTTTTTTTTTTCGTTCATGGGCTGAAACTCCCACGGCTTTTACGTGTATGACCGTTTTTACCCCGCCAGTTAGGCAGCCATACGCCGCTTTCGGAGGAAGCATGCTGGGTATTCTCGTGTTTCTATAACCCACCGAACTCTGACATGGATTACAGGATCTTTTTCGTGCGCACTTGGTCTTGTGCTTGTGTGTACACACGGGGGTGTTCGGACACCGAGGAGAGTCTGCACACAAAGTTGACTCTGAGAAATAAATCTCTCGCCGAACGTGGGGACGAACTCGCGCTGACAGCGGCCAACTGGATACAAATCCAGCGCGCTACCGACTGAGCTACATGTACTAAACCTGTTCATATGTTTACACACACACACATTCTCTTACTCTCGCTCTCAAAGAAACAGATGGATTTTCACTCATCTCTTCACCATTCTCACGATTCTTAAACTCTTTGTCGAAGCACTCTTCAGGGCTATCATGCTATTCTGTGACACAGGATTTTTAGCATTTTTTTTTTTTAAATGCCAAAAATACATGATCAAGATGTCATAAAACATTTGACGTGTTTTGTAAACTTCAGTGTTTACTCTTTTATACAATAAATAAACAGTATTTAATTTCATCATATCTTAGTTTTACTAAGAAAGCAGCAGTCTCAGGGGTCTTGAAAAAGTTTTACAGAGATCACATTCAAGTTCAATGCAGTATACATACATATATATATATATACCAGTTCATATACATGTATTGTCTGCCCATGGGAAACTCACTGGCGCAAAAATAAAATCTGCCCACACAATCCAAACAGCCATTGATTTACACCAAATGAAAATGAAAACGATGAGTTCAGTAAAGCCAAGGGCATGCCTCATGGAGGTTGACATCTTGGCAGGTCATATGCAAAACTTTGAGCTAGGAGATACTTGCAAAAAAACAAGGCACACAAACCAATTCATGCCTGAATGTTTAACTTTTTGACGATAATTTATATAGGGTGTCTAAAAAATAAGTACCCCAAAAGACATTAACAGCTATTGTGTTTTCAGCGTATCAATAGGGTCCGATGTTTAGACGAGACAAGTATAATGCCGACGAGTCGAAGACCTTGATTTGTTGTTCCAAACTTACAAAATGACAGTTTTTGCGTCGATGCGTTGATCTCAGGGTTTGATAGCAGACGCCGTTTCTTATGCGCATTAGTTTTGCGCAGGCGCCACACTGACTTTGGAAAAAAACTCGATTTAACAACACAGCTGTTAAACAGCTTTTTATTAGTTCATTCGTATACAACAAAAAGAAGTTTGAGTTTTTTTAATTTTAAACAAGACTACTTATGAAGAAGACCAAAACACAACATCAACGGAAAACTAGAAACAACTGAAGAACAAGGATGCAACAAGGGGAGGAGAAGAGAACAGCTAATCCGTACAACGCGAGCAGACGACATGCAGCTTTTCTTTCTTTATTTATTTGGTGTTTAACGTCGTTTTCAACCGTTCAAGGTTATATCGCGACGGGGAAAGGGGGGGAATGGGATAGAGCCACTTGTTAATTGTTTCTTGTTCACAAAAGCACTAATCAAAAAATTGCTCCAGGGGCTTGCAACGTAGTACAATGTATGACCTTACTGGGAGAATGCAAGTTTCCAGTACAAAGGACTTAACATTTCTTACATACTGCTTGACTAAAATCTTTACAAACATTGACTATATTCTATACAAGAAACACTTAACAAGGGTAAAAGGAGAAACAGAATCCGTTAGTCGCCTCTTACGACATGCTGGGGAGCATCGGGTAAATTCTTCCCCCTAACCCGCGCGGGGGGGGGGGGGGACTTTGAAAACAGAGCTAGGAGATACTTGCAAATAAATAAGGCACACAAACCAATTCATGCCTGAATGTTTAACTTTTTTGACGATATAGGGTGTCTAAAAAAAAAGTACCCAAAAAGACACTGAAACATCAGTACCGAGAAATGGAAAAACTAATATGTAAGCTAATACACTATTATGTACCCCAGACCAAGAAACCTACAACAACTAAAGGCAAACATTCTCAGAGAAATCCAGAACATCCCACAGGAAACATTTTGCAGTCTGTCATTGGAAAACGGGGTGGCTACATTGATCACGTGGTGTGAAGAAACAGACGATCTCAACTGAAAGCTGTGAACTGGGGACGAAACTTCCATGAACTGACTACAATATCACGGCAAAATGATTTCAATAAAGTTACTGACTTGTCTGTAGTATTGAAAGAAAATCGGGTACTTTTTTTTGAGACACCCTGTATATGTTGTTTCCCTTTGACTGTTAGTTTCAGTGTGAAAATTCAGTGACATATTGCTGACGTGTCAAGGGAATGGTTGCCATCAGCGATATATCAGTGACATGTCTGAAAAGAATTCAAGAACTAGGTACATAAACAAAATGCAAGTCCGAACTTGAAGTCCGGAATATCTTTAAGGCACAAGATGCTTGTTTTTGAGAGATGACAGGACCTTAACCCTTACACTGGTGCAATTATGTAACACATGTTACATAGCCACTGGTGAATTAACAGAGAGAAAAATAAAGAAAAACGGTCATATAGGTTTTCGCATCCATGGGAGGTAATCGGAACCGACCAAACAGACTGAGCCAGTAGCGCGACATATGTCGTGACAACCAGGTGACAGTATACGTAAAGTAGCGCGACATATGTCGCGACAACCAGCCTAAGGGTTAATTTCATAAGTAGTCAGGTGCGGGAAAAAGAAAATCAGTGACAGTGTAGCATTCACATTTTTACAGATTATGAAACGTGCCAAGTTTCACCCCAGGATATGTGATTAGGCAGCCGTCATCAGTTGTTCACAGGCTGAAAAAGTCTCACCCAAGCTGAATATATATATATATGTTTGAAAGGGTCGAAGGTGTCTGTTCCAATTGTCTGTACCTTGTTTGCTTTTAAGCTGTCACACATAGTGTGTCAGCAAGTGTGTTCCAGACGGATAGGTCTTCTTCTTCTTCTTCAGCGTTCCAGAATTGTCTGGTTACGTGTGAGCTCGTTTGCCCATTTGGGTTCCCCACACTATACTCTGAGAGCATAGTCAGCTTCACTCCGATTTCGTTGGGTAGGCATGCTGGGTATTTTCGTGTTTCCATAACCCACCGAACTCTGACATGGATTACAGGATCTGTTCCGTGCGCACTTGGTCTTGTGCTTGCGTGTACACACGAAGGGGGTTAAGTCACTAGCAGGTCTGCACATAAGTTGACCTGGGAGATCGGAAAAATCTCCACTCTTAACCCACCAGGCGGCAGCGACCGGGATTCGAACTCACGACCTCCCGATTAGGAGGCCGACGTCTTACCACCACGCCACTGCGCCCGTCACGGATAGGTTGAGTATGTCTGGATTATCCTCCTTGACCATGGGTGGCAGAAACGGCCTGTCTGCCAGTCTCTCTGACAGATTTCAGCAGGTTGAAATCAAACAAAAAACATCACTCAGAATAAAGAGTTGATCAGCTGTCATTCGATCATGGCCAGCATGTCAGCTAACTGCTGGTCCGTTACATTCAGTGTCTTGGTCTTTCCTGTCATGTTGGATAGCTCCACTGCCAGATGGTGCTTGCACTGAAAAAAGGAAAACGGCATTAAAACAGCCATTTCTAATTTCTCATTTCTCTGGCACTTGCCAACAGTACACAGAACCAGTAACAATCAGGTATGGTGGGATGATATATTAAAATTGTCAAGAAAAGAAAAGAAAAAAGGCTCAACGCTATAATAAGCTGGAGTTGTTTTTTGCAAAAATGATGCAATGCAATCTGGATGCAATCAGTGCAGCAACAACAAAGTGTCTTCTAGAGCTTTGGAAATCTGTCAAATGCCGGAAAAATCTCACGTCTAATATAGGAACTCTGAGATGATAGGATGTTGTAGAGTAAGATTTCAGATGATCGGAAAGTTATCAGAAACAAACTTACCATCATATGGTCTTCCTTGTGAAGAACTGAAAGAAAAGGCAGATGCTGTTTTGAAATACTGACAAAAGACACATATTGATAGTTGATTGACATTCATAAACATGTATTGATATGAGGATACAAACTCATAGATTGCCAAGAAGAATCCTCAGAGCAAGACATCCACATCAAAATTGCAAACACACACACACACACACACACACAGAAGCACACGCACACACATGGCACATTTGCATGCACACAAACACACATACCAGGGATGGCCAAAACCACCGCTCGGCGGTCACCAGGGGCGAGTAAAAAATCCGCCGGGCTAGTAGAAACCGTCTGGCAGCTTGCCAGGCTGGCTAGTGAAAATTCTGGTTAGGCCAAAAAAAAAAAATTGTCTGTTTCTGGTCACCCGACCGACCCTAAATTTCGGCGCCGACCCTAAACTTTTTTTTCCAAACTCAAAAATTTTTATTTATTTTTTGGTGGTAAAGGGCAGTGTGAGAAAATGAACAACAAAAACGTGTGAAAACGAAAGTCCGCTGACGATTTGTAAATGTGTTGAGTGTCTTGTCTCTATGTATAGTGAATCCAGTCTCTTTGCGCGATTTTTAAAGTTAGTTTTATTGGTCTACATTTGGGGAAAAAAAAAAAAAAAAAAAAAAAAAATCCCGACCTACCGACCCTATTTTTTTTAGCCATGTTACCAGAAACAGACAATTTTTTTTTTTTTTGGCCTTAAATGCAAAGCAACTTTTGGTTTTGCAATTGAGTTTCATTTTCAAAAGCCAAATAAACACTGCACATGCTGAAACTTCTGTTCCATTGTTTGTTTAGTATTTACCGGGCTTGTGAAACTTCTGGCGGGCTAGTGACTTTCTTGGAGTTGCTCGCCCGGCTGGTGAGTTACATTTGTGGGATTTGGCCATCCCTGCATATGCACGCAAACATACATACAACACACACACTCCACATATGCCTGTACACACACACACACTCCACATATGCCTGTACACACACACACTCCACATATGCCTGTACACACACACACACTCCACATATGCCTGTACACACACACATACTCCACATATGCCTGTACACACACACTCCACATAAGCCTGTACACACACACACTCCACATATGCCTGTACACACACACACTCCACATATGCCTGTACACACACTCCACCAATGCCTGTACACACACACACACTCCACATATGCCTGTACACACACATACTCCACATATGCCTGTACACACACACACACACTCCACATAAGCCTGTACACACACACACTCCACATATGCCTGTACACACACACACTCCACATATGCCTGTACACACACACTCCACATATGCCTGTACACACACACACTCCACATATGCCTGTACACACACACTCCACATATGCCTGTACACACACACTCCACATATGCCTGTACACACACACACACTCCACATATGCCTGTACACACACACACTCCACATATGCCTGTACACACACACACTCCAAATATGCCTGTACACACACACACACACACTCCACATATGCCTGTACACACACACACACTCCACATACGCCTGTACACACACACACTCCACATATGCCTGTACACACACACACACTCCACATATGCCTGTACACACACTCCACATATGCCTGTACACACACACACTCCACATATGCCTGTACACACACACATACTCCACATATGCCTGTACACACACACACACTCCACATATGCCTGTACACACACACACCACATATGCCTGTACACACACACGTACACTGTACCTACCAGAGTAGGTGAAGGCCGGGCAGGAGCAGTAGTGACTGGTCTTAAAACAGGTGTAAGGGGTACCGGAACTTCCAATCACCTGAAAGAAAGAGCAGAGATGTGGGATATATATAAGGCCAAAAAAAAAAAAAAGGTGTGGTTACGGTAACCCGACCTACCCTATTTTTAGGGGCCGACCCTATAACTTTTTATTACATTTGTAAAAAAAAAAAAAAAAAAAAAAAAAAATGAAAACAAGAAAACGAGTGCACAAAACGCAATGAAAGCAAAAGTGCTCGAGTCGCCATGCAGACGACAGACGATGCAAGGGAAATAACTCCTTCTACTAAAAAGGCCTAACAGACGCTTGCCATGACAAAAATGGCGGCATCTTCTTCGGTTGCGAGTGCTACACGCTTGGTTGCTCTGCAATAATAGAGGGAAAAAAAAAAGAAAAAAAAAAGAGATTGCCTACCTTCCTACCCTATTTTTTATGGCTATGTTACCTTAACCACACTTTTTTGTTGTTGGCCTAACAGAAAGGGAAAAAGGATCTTTCTTGAATTTTACACATATTTTCCTGAAAGATCAGAAATGATGGATCACTTTAAATACAACAAGACTCGTATTATATGTAATTGTTGTTTGTTTTGACTTATAAGTCTGCAGTAGCTTGTGACATTTGAAAGTCTCTTTTCAAGAAAGTATGTACTGCAAGACAGATTGGAAAGCTCAACATAAAGTATAGCTAACAAGCTTCTTCTTCTTCTTCTGCGTTCGTGGGCTGAAACTCCCACGTACACTCGTGTTTTTGCACGAGTGGAATTTTACGTGTATGACCATTTTTACCCCGCCATTTAGACAGCCAGGCAGCCATACACCGCTTTCGGAGGAAGCATGCTGGGTATTTTTGTGTTTATATATAACCCACCGAACTCTGACATGGATTACAGGATCTTTTCCGTGCGCACTTGGTCTTGTGCTTGCGTGTACACACGAAGGGGGATAAGCCACTAGCAGGTCTGCACATAAGTTGACCTGGGAGATCGGAAACATCTCCACACTAATTATCCCACCAGGTGACCGCGGCCGGGATTCGAACCCTCCACCTTCCGATTAAGAGGCCGACGTCTTACCACCCCGCCACAGCGCCCTCAATACCTAACAAGCAAAGTACTGACAGGGCCACATGCATCACACACACATGGATTTACTGTGGAACCCCCCTTTTAAAGGCTGACATATAGTCCTATTTAATTAGTTTAATTACTTTCAGGGCTTTTCCCATCGTTGCGGGGATGTATAAATTAAGCTTCCTGCAAAGTTTTAGGTTTGAAGTCCTTATTTAATTACGAGAAATAATTAATTCTTTATGGCTATGTTTAGCAACAGTTCTCCAGGACTTGGGCTACTTTTAGACCGTCAACACAGACAGTACAGCTTCGTCAATCCCCGCGTGAAGGAAATCGCTCACCTTCCACATGCAAAACATAGTGATATTGACACGCCAGATTAGCGCGGCAGCGTATTGTGCTAAGCAGGAAAGCGCGCTTTTCTGTATTCTTGTTAACTTCGCAATTTCCGGAAAACATCCACTTTCACTTTGAGACTGTTCTGTTTACATTCGACACTATCAACACCACTTTGCAATACTGAAATAATTTTTTCTGTGTTCGAAAGCTACAGCCAATCGTTATTATATCCCCTTAGGTAAAGATTTATAACATTATTGGCACATGTAAACAATATGAATTAATTAATGAACGCTAGGTATATGGCAGCCTTTAAGACTCCGAGCCCCCCAACGTAAGTATTCCCCTTTTTTATCCCCGAGTACGCTAGTACTAGGGCTCAGCAGACTTTTTCAGACTTTCTGTTCAAAGCCCCTGTAAATTTACCTCCATTGGAAGACTCCCTCCTTTTTGAGACCTGTTTTTACCCTAGATTTTTTGGAGTCTTACATGGGGGGTTCCACTGTAACAGTCAAGAATGTTGTTTGGCATTGACAGTCGGCAAAAAGGTGACAGGTCTTTGCCACTATTTCAGCAGACCTGTCAAACTTTTTTGTTCAAGGGGAGGAAAAGGTGAAGCCAAGAGTTGCCTAATAACTTCCAAAAATTGCCAAAAATGTGCCTAAGAAAATGAATCCTAGCAGCCATCCTGTTACTGCAGCATGTATAGCCACAGTCTCACCTGATACACAGAACGACCAGATGCAGACACCACTTGCGTCACTGCAGCCTTGTCAACCAGTTCCAGGGCAGACTGAAGCGATGCATGATACACAAAGTGAAGTCTGCAAACAGATTCTTTACAGGATAAGATTTTTGACGACAACATTTTGAGGGTAACTAAAAAATCTTTCTGTCTCAAGATACTTCTTCTTCTTCTTCTGCGTTCATGGGCTTAAACTCCCATGTACACTCATGTTTTTCACGAGTGGATTCTTACTTGTATGACTATTTTTACCCCGCCATTTAGGCAGCTTTCCGCCGCTTTCGGCCGGTAAGATACTATCCAAGCAGTTGTGTCCAAGCAGTCTATTTAAGCACTCATGTTAAGAAGTTCTAAATTCATAATTTTCTTCCATTAGGAAGACGGCTGTATCAGCAGGAATTATCTACCCAAAAACGAAGAGCTTCACCGAGTCTCCATCTCTGCTAAAAAAGAATGTACATGTATTTCATAACACATTCTGCACTATTACAATGAATGAAAAGACAAAAGTTGCATGACGATGCCTTTGTTTACACTCATACACAATATTACATATTTTTAGCAAACATCCACATGGTTCTGAATAAACTACATATTTACTAGACATGAAGCTGGCAGAGAGGAACAAAATGAGAAGGAAAAGATCTACTTACGCTGATAGGATTTCATCTGTCACTGGAATTTAAAGGTATTGTACATTTAGTATACTTCTTTATGTGTAAAGCACATGATTTTTTTTAGACAGTAAAAGTTTCAGCAGGGTAGAACTAACACTCACATGCATACACACATACACAAGCACACACACACACTGGCAGACAAACACACACACATTAGTATACATGTGCACAAATACAATGCACACACACATACTGGCAGACAAACACACACACATTAGTATACATGTGCACAAATACAATGCACACACACACACTGGCAGACAAACACACACACATTAGTATACATGTGCACAAATACAATGCACACACACATAGCTGAGCTGCATCCGCAGGGCTCCCCATGGACCCCCCCCCCCCCTCCTAGTGCGTCCCGAGACCCCCACTTTGAAATTGTAGAGGGTCCATGGACCCCCACTGCAGTATTTTAGAGGGTCCCAAGGGTCCAAAAGCCGAAAAGTCCCAGTGTACTTATAAAACATTGTGGTTACGTATAAAGTACTGCGAAGTGACAATTGCAGTCTGAAAATGGAAATTTACGGTACGCACGATAAAGGACATTTAGTGCGTCCTAGGACCTGCTCTTTTAAAATCTAGTGCGTCCAGGGACCCCCTCCATATATTTCTAGTACGTGTTTTCGGCTTCTAGTGCGTATAGGACGCAGGGACGCGCGCTATGGGGAGCCCTGATCCCAAACCTCATAATGTGATGCAGCTGATGACACAAAGAGAGGAAATGAACGTAGAGAACAAAGTCACAGTGCAATGCTACACTGTGGACAAACGTTTTATTGGAATCCGGCAAGACACTTAGTTTCCATTTTTATTGTTGTGTTCGACTTCAAGCTGGCAGCAACTTGAATCAACAACAGCAACATTGTAACTGGCCTACAGACCCTAATTTTGTTAGCCTTTTTGTTTGAAACAAATATTTGTGTGTGCCTTATTTCTCAAGAACATAAGGCACAACATAGTAAATGTACAACATGTGCAGACCTCAATATATATCAACACACACACAAATAAAACATAAAAATAAAAAGCCAGCATTACATCTTCCTTGGTCTTGGTATATCTTGGCAGCCTCCTTCAAAAGACTTTTGCCAACATCAGCAACTTGTTCTGAAATAAGATGTACAAAACAATGAAGGTGCTACACATAATAATATACATCATCATATTGCATGAGCTTCTCTTTCGTCTATATATCAAGCTGTGGTGTGTATACTGTATATACTAAATATATTGCTCATAATTATTTGTTATGATACGGAAAAGTTGAACAACCTCTTTCATTGAGACTGAAAATAAAAACTCCTCTTGATGACTGTACGCTTTACCATACAACAGTGTGTGTGTGTGTGTTTTACTATACTGTATTGGTGGGTATGTGTGGGGAAGCTTATGCAAAATGATCCAGTAAGAAGAGGGACTTGGAAGGTGTGTGTATGTGTTGGGGGGGGGGGGGGGCTATGCTGAGCGGTGGTATGCATGGATGAGTGATTGCCGAATTCCCACGCAGATTTCCTGGTGTAATTAGCAACACTTGGCTCAATACAATCTTGTGCCATTTGTGGTCTTTATAATAGATCTATACATACGTTTTGCGCTGTCTGGCGAGGTCTTAGAATCTGACATGCTAGCGTCTTGATGTCAGCTGCTCAAAAACTGCGCTGTATCCTGTTTACGTCATTTAAGACACACTTCGGTTGCCACACTCTTCGTTTGCAGCTTACAATCAAACACACATGTTTTGAGCAGACAACAGGAAGTTGATTTCTGCCCGCCATTCGTAGACGATCCAATCACGGACTTGCATGCAGATCCATCATCCAATCCAATGCCTGCAGAACGTTATCTGTCGATTATATGAGTACACTTGCACCGAACACTGTGCGCGCCAGACTGGGGCGAACCCATTCCTCCCGAATGGTAGGTTTTCTCTATGTGTTCCTCGTCTTAAAATCACTTGCTCATTATTAACGACTTGATTTACATTCAGTTTGCTGCAGAAGCCTTTAAAGTTATTTTATTATGTCAAATTAGTAATAAAATTCAATAGAAATGATACTGTTTTTGACGTAACTCGCATGAAAAAAAAGTTATACCCCCTGTCAACTTGATTTTAACTCTGCGACCTTTCACCCAGACCTTTGAAGGTCATAGCCGAAAAGATGGCAGGTCAGGTTGAGAATGTTGAGCAAATCCTGGACAAATATATTCCCCCTGAAGAACTAGCGACCGTGAAACGACTGCTGTATGGGAAGGAATTGAGGTATGCTTTTAATCTGAAATGCTTGCCTTTTCTTTTTCTCGTTTATTTAAGATGTTGGCATTGCATTGTGGAACTATATGTCTATGTTGTAGCAGACGACCGTCCCGTGTCCTAGTTTCAATTCCAGTGCCCACATTGCATGATTGTAGTATACATATGTTGTACAGTACTGGAATACTTATAGGTCATAATTACCTGATTTCATTTGTACTGAAGTCAGTGACAACGGCACAGCAATGCAGTGATTATGCAGAGTGTACACATGCATTTGAGCGTAAACGTCTGAACACAGTGGGCGTATCATATTTTATACAACTCAGCTGTAGGCATGGTTTTAATGGTTGTCTCCTGACGAGGCTACCCATCAGTTTCTCCATGATCCTTTATTAAGCAATGAGCCCTACATCTGTAAACTGTATAAATATTGCCGAAAATCGTCACCCTTTTGCTATTTTTGTGTGATGACATATAGTACATGGGGCAAGGATCGAGGTTCTTCGGGATCTCTGGGCTGCCTACTGCATTTGCCGGATTTGGCAGACCCTTGACCTATTCTCCACCGGCTGCCTATCCAGAATAAAAATGTAGGGGGTAAAGGTCAACTTATACAGATGCCTGTGTCGGTGGGTTACTTGGGATATATCACTCTCTGCAGAGAAGGTGCCCCATGGAGGAAATTATATGGGGGAATTTGGTGTGCTGTATTCATGTTGTAGCAGGAGGGCCAGTATGCATAACAACTTTCTTTGTCTTGTATCAGAAAACTTGAAATTCCTGCGAGTGCCCAGGTTCTAGCCAAGGAAAAAGACTTTGAGCTGCAAGGCTATGGATTCGACGCAAAATTGGAAAGCACTCGCTCTCCTCGCGTCATTCGTGTGGGAGCCATCCAGAATCGCATTGTGGAACCAACATCAGCACCTATACAAGAACAGGTATGTGCGTGGAGTGTTAACACATCAGGGCTCCCCAAAGTGTGTGTCCATGCGTCTTATCAATCAATCAATCAATCAATCAATCAATCAATCAATGAGTCTTATATCGCGCATATTCCGTGGGTACAGTTCTAGGCGCTCTGCAGTGATGCCGTGTGAGATGAAATTTTATACGGCCAGTAGATTGCAGCCATTTCGGCGCATATTTACCTTTCACGGCCTATTATTCCAAGTCACACGGGTATAGGTAGACAATTATTAACTGTGCCTAAGCAATTTTGCCAGGAAAGACCCTTTTGTCAATCGTGGGATCTTTAACGTGCACACCCAATGTAGTGTACACGGGGGGAGGTTCGGACACCGAAGAGAGTCTGCACACAAAGTTGACTCTGTGAAATAAATTTCCGCCGAACCTGGGATCGAACTCACGCTGACAGCGGCCAACTGAATACAAATCCAGCGCGCTACCAACTGAGCTATATCCCTGCCCAGGGCTATATCCCCATCCTATACGCACTAGAAGCCAAAATCACGTACTAGAAATGCATGGAAGGGGGTCCCGGGACGCATTTACTTTTAAAAGAGCGGGTCCTGTGACGCACTAAATTTCCTTTATCGTGCATACCACAGATTCTATTTCGGACTGCAGTTCTACGCTATTGTACACAATAAACTATGTGTGACTATAATGTTTTATAAGAACAGCGGGACATTTAGGCTTTTGACCCCTTGGGTCCCTGTACAATTTTGCACTTGGAGGGGGGGGGGGGGGTCCATGGGCCCTCTAAAAATGGAAAGAGGGGGTCCCGAGACCCTCTAGGAGGGAGACCGGCAGGGTGCCCTAGTGGTAAGGCGTCTGCCTCGTGATCGGGAGGTCGTGGGTTCGAACCCCGGCCGGGTCATACCTAAGACTTTAAAATTGGCAATCTAGTGGCTGCTCCGCCTGGCGTCTGGCATTATGGGGTTAGTGCTAGGACTGGTTGGTCCGGTGTCAGAATAATGTGACTGGGTGAGACATGAAGCCTGTGCTGCGACTTCTGTCTTGTGTGTGGCGCACGTTATATGTCAAAGCAGCACCACCCTGATATGGCCCTTCGTGGTCGGCTGGGCGTTAAACAAACAAACAAACAAAACCCTCTAGGGGGGCCTTCCGTGGTAAGCCCTGCACATGTACAAGTAAATCGCATCATAGTTACTCAGCACATGCAACACTTATTAAGTAATTGTTTTCTTCGTGGTTTGCTCATTTTAGATTGTGTTTGGAGTGTTCTCACATAGCTTTTACACCTTTTTTTCCCAAAAATCTTTGAACAGAGAAAGACTTGTCTCCGTTTGTCAAAAGGCAGGCAAATGTCTCTGGGTTCACGGACATTGAAAATGGTTTTTTTACAGTTGAGCTGAAGAACTTTGGACATGAAAAGTTTTGAATCAAGAGACATGGCTAAATGAGTAAGCAGTGTAGCCCTAACAGTTTAATGCTGAATAACCCAGTAGTTAATAAATATGTTATTCTTCAGTAAAACAAGCAAACGGTCAACCAACTAATCAACCATTCAATTAATCATCATCATCATGGCCGTGAGGCTTTCTCTTTGTCCCTCCTGCCTATACCTAATAGTTTAACACTGTAATTGTGCAGCGGGAGGCTTTGCACAAGAGGATCGGAGAGATGACAGAGGCGGCCGCCTTGTGTGGAGTCAACATTCTGTGTTTCCAGGAAGCATGGAGTAAGTCAATCAATCACTCAATCAATATGAAGCTTATATCGCGCGTATTCCGTGGGTACAGTTCTAAGCGCAGGGATTTATTTATTTTATTTTTATTTTTATGCAATTTATATCGCGCACATATCTCAACACACGAATTCAAGGCGCAGGGATTTATTTATGCCGTGTGAGGTGGAATTTGTTTACACAATACATCACGCATTCACATCGGCCAGCAGATCGCAGCCATTTCGGCGCATATCCTACTTTTCACGGCCTATTATTCCAAGTTACACGGATATTTTGGTGGACATTTTTTATCTATGCCTATACACTTTTGCCAGGAAAGACCCTTTTGTCAATCGTGGGATCTTTTAACGTGCACACCCCAATGTAGTGTACACGAAGGGACCTCGGTTTTTTCGTCTCATCCGAAAGACTAGCACTTGAACCCACCACCCAGGTTAGGAAAGGGGGGAGAAAATTGCTAACGCCCTGACCCAGGGTCGAACTCGCAACCTCTCGCTTCCGAGCGCAAGTGCGTTACCACTCGGCCACCCAGTGGTATGTGTCCCAATGGACACTTGCTTGGGACCTTTGCCCCCAGCCATTGACGGCGTTTCTCTGTTGCACTCTGGGCTTTTCTCTTCCTCTTCCAAGTGCGTTACCACTCGGCCACCCAGACAGTGGCACCCCCCCTTTAAATCCCTCCACAAATCTGAGAAAATCATGTCTTACAAGGTATAGGGAGTCTTAAATTGAAGTTAGGGCGGGGATGTAGCTCAGTCGGTAGCGTGCTGGATTTGTATCCAGTTGGCCGCTGTCAGCGTGAGTTCGTCCCCATGTTCGGCGAGAGATTTATTTCTCAGAGTCAACTTTGTGTGCAGACTCTCCTCGGTGTCCGAACACCCCCGTGTGTACACGCAAGCACAAGACCAAGTGCGCACGAAAAAGATCCTGTAATCCATGTCAGAGTTCGGTGGGTTATAGAAACACGAAAATATCCAGCATGCTTCCTCCGAAAACGGCGTATGACTGCCTAAATGGCGGGGGAAAAAACGGTCATACACGTAAAATTCCACTCGTGCAAAAAACACGAGTGTACATGGGAGTTTCAGCCCACGAACGCAGAAGAAGAAGAAGAAATTGAAGTTAAATTTACAGATGTTATGAACAAAAATCTGAAAAAAGCAAGGCTTTAAGGGAGGTTCCCCTGTACCTGTTCCATAATTTATGGTAAGGCATTACAGCGCATCAGCGTGCATGTTCCTTTAACTTTTTTTTTCGGACAATAAATTCCAAAAGGATACAAGCCAAATATTATGGAAACTTTGGGGGGAAAGTTGGTAGCAGATTGTACCTGAATGTTTTGTGTGTAGGGAGGAGTGCAAGAATGAAGGACACTTTCTTCAGCTGTACACAAAAACCTGCATGCATGTTTATACTTCTTAGTTTAAATGGAACTTTTTTCATTACTCGGTGTGGAAAAAAACAACTTGTAGGAGAGGTGCAAGTATGTTAAACAGTTTACTTTTGATCTTTTCCAGCCATGCCGTTTGCGTTTTGCACCCGTGAGAAGTTCCCCTGGTGTCAGTTCGCTGAGTCAGCGGAGGACGGTCCCACAACCAAACTACTTCAGGGGGTATGTTGCACATTGTCAACTTGCCACAATTAATATTTTGTGGATCTGCATCTGGGTGTAGTTCGTGGGGATTTCATCACAGGAGCCGACATCGGCTATTTGTGAATATAATGTTTGCTAATTTACTGATTTTAATTTCACAATAGCAGAAAAAGAATTGTCAAATGGTTACAGGGGTATGCAGAAGGTAAAAACAAAAATCCATTAATCTGTTAGTTTGTGAAATTTACTAGCCCACAGAAATGTTGAAAGCCCAAAACGTTTTTGACATTTTCACCAATGTTTTAGAAAGGTACCGTACTTTCCGGGTGACAAGGCGCTTCGTTATACAAGACGCACCCCCTTCTTTTTAAAAAAAAATGTAATCCAGTCACCCATTGGACGCAGGGGGCCGATAGGGCGCACCAAAATGACCCAGTTTTTGAGTCACTTGAGAAAAAGTGACTCTATGTAATCGGTCAGCGTTAGTCTGTCCGGCCGGCCGTCCGGCCGGCCGGCCGTAGACACCACCTTAACGTTGGACTTTTCTCGGAAACTATCAAAGCGATCGGGCTCATATTTTGTTTAGTCGTGACCTCCAATGACCTCTACACTTTAACGATGGTTTCGTTGACCTTTGACCTTTTTCAAGGTCACAGGTCAGCGTCAAAGGAAAAATTAGACATTTTATATCTTTGACAAAGTTCATCGGATGTGATTGAAACTTTGTAGGATTATTCTTTACATCAAAGTATTTACATCTGTAGCCTTTTACGAACGTTATCAGAAAAACAAGGGAGATAACTAGCCTTTTCTGTTCGGCAACACACAACTTAACGTTGGGCTTTTCTCGGAAACTATAAAAGTGACCGGGCTCAAATTTTATGTGAACGTGACTCATTGTGTTGTGAATAGCAATTTCTTCCTGTCCATCTGATGCCTCATATAATATTCAGAACTGCGAAAGTGACTCGATCGAGCGTTTGCTCTTCTTGTTGCCATGAGAGGTGGTTCCCCTGTCATATCTGAGAGAGGAAACACTTCCTGCACCGGGGTCAGTGACCGTCAGTGACCGAGTTTAACAGAGTGGAAATCTGTGTGTGCGGCCAGATCAAAGGCAGAGCAGTACCTAGTAGCTGAAACATGCATTATCACAAGTTGTTTGACTGGTACTCAAGCGGTCTCTTTGATTTTTTTCGTATTTCATACACGGATTAGGCGCTTCGTTATACAAGACGCAGGGGTCGAACTCGAGGAAAAAAGTCGCGCCTTGTCACCCGGAAAGTACGGTAGTCAAATAATCTGAGCTGTATAATCACAGTGAAACTTCTAAGGATTGAGAAAAAAACCACGTGTATGGTACAGTGGGACCCCCCCCCCCCCCCCCCTCCTCTAAGACCTTGAAATATCTGAGAAAATCAGGTCTTAAAAAAGGGAGTCTTAAAATGGAGGTAAATTTACAGAGGTTATGAACAGAAATCTGGAAACGTTAGTTTCAAAAGAGAGGAGGTCTTCAATTGAAGGGTCTTGAAAGGAGGTTGCACAACAACCAATGTGATAAGTAGGCAAATAACAATCAATCAATATGAGGCTTATATCGCGCGTATTCCGTGGGTACAGTTCTAAGCGCAGGGATTTTTATTTTATTTTTAATTTTAATTTTATGCAATTTAAATCGCGCACATATTCAAGGCGCAGGGATTTATTTATGCCGTGTGAGATGGAATTTTTTTTACACAATACATCACGCATTCACATCGGCCAGCAGATCGCAGCCATTTCGGCGCATATCCTACTTTTCACAGCCTATTATTCCAAGTCACACGGGTATTTTGGTGGACATTTTTATCTATGCCTATACAATTTTGCCAGGAAAGACCCTTTTGTCAATCGTGGGATCTTTAATGTGCACACCCCAATGTAGTGTACAACAGTCATTGGCACAGATGTACTTTGCATTTGCAGATGGCTCGCGAGCACAACATGGTGATTATCTCCTCTATATTGGAGCGCGATGAACTGCATGGAGATGTGTTGGCCAACACAGCAGGTTTGTATTGTTACTATTGGTTACAGTAGTTTCTCTTTCTCTTTCCCTCTCTCTGTCTGCTTGTCTTTCTCTCTCTCTGTCTGTCTGTTTTTCTCTCTCTGTCTTTCTTTCTCCCTCTCTGTGTTTCTCTCTGTCTGTCTGTCTCTGTCTGTTTCTCTCTATCTCTGTCTGTCTATCTATGTCTCTCTCTTTCTATCTTTTTCTTTTCTCTCCCCCAGGTTTTACATGGGAAGTTTGCAAGGGAACGCAGACTTGGATTGCTGTATTTGTTTCTGCTGTTGGTTATCAAGAAGGAGGAGAAATCTAGCTGCTAAGAAATTATTCGGCTCAAAATGGTTCTTGGATTGATCAAATGGACTGATGTTTCCTCCAAATGAAAGATATCTGACTGGTTAGCTGTGAATTTTTTTTCTTTTTTTTCTGTCTTTTTCTTAATTGATTTGTTTCTTGAATCACAATTGACTTACTTTCAGCATGCAGAAAATAGTGTTACACCAGCTTTATCTCAGAATTCATAATTCCTGAGCAATTATGTAAAAACTTGATTAAAGGTAAAGCTAGATTTTCCTTGACGACTTGTGTGTACAGTCGATCCTGTCCATAACAACCTCCCAAGAGACGACCACAAGTGGTTGTTATCGACGACGGGCGCTGTGGCGGGGTGGTAAGACGTCGGCCTCTTAATCGGAAGGTCGAAGGTTCGAATCCCGGTCGCGGCTGCCTGGTGGGTTAAGTGTGGAGATTTTTCCGATCTCCCAGGTCAACTTATGTGTACACGCAAGCACAAGACCAAGTGCGCACGGAAAAGATCCTGTAATCCATGTCAGAGTTCGGTGGGTTATAAAAACACGAAAATACCCAGCATGCTTCCTCCGAAAGCGGCGTATGGCTGCCTAAATGGCGGGGTAAAAACGGTCATACACGTAAAATTCCACTCGTGCAAAAAACAGGAGTGTACGTGGGAGTTTCAGCCCACGAACGTAGAAGAAGAAGAAGAAGGTTATCGACAGATGGTTACTATGGAAAGGTGAATTATACAGGGGGAAAAATCCTCATCCGGGATTCTTTGTGGTGGTTGTAATGGGAAGATAATTGTTAACGAAAGGATGTCGCTAGGACATGTTTGACTGCACATAAAAAAAGTAACATTTGTACTTTTCAGTGGTGATTTCTAACACTGGAACTGTGCTGGGAAAATCCCGCAAAAACCACATCCCCAGAACCGCAGACTTCAATGAGGTTAGTAGTTTAAGTTACAGCTTTTAGTCGTATAACTTTGGTTTAGTCTGCAGTGAAGATAACTGCAGCGTGTGCATGCAGTCCGTTCTCAGCAAACAAAATGCTGTCGGGCCCTTGACTTTAACAGGGAACGTGTTGATGCACAGTACAGGGTAGAAAGAAAAAACTGTCAATTTAAAAAAAACTAAAGGTCGCATCAACGAACACTTTCAACCCCATCCGTTTTTATTGAAGTATTTTACATGTAAAACCAACCCCACCAAATCTGTCTTTCAATCTTCAGCTGCTTACATCTTTTGAACCAATGAACCAGTTGACTTTATTTTAATTAATTTAATTTTTTTTTAATGATGCTGGTGAGGCAAGTTTTTGAAAGAAAACGAGTGATTTTAGTTTATGCTACGCTAACGTATGAAGTCCCATTTGTTGCTTGGGTGTGTTTGCAGTCCACATATTACATGGAGGGTGACACTGGGCACCGAGTTTTTCAGACACAGTTTGGTGAGTGAATCATATTTTGTCATCTCAAAAACAATTATTTTTATCTTCAATCAATCAATCAATATGAGGCTTATATCGCGCGTATTCCGTGGGTACAGTTCTAAGCGCAGGGATTTATTTTATGCAATTTATATCGCCCACATATTCAAGGCGCAGGGATTTATTTATGCCGTGTCACGGTGTGAGATGGAATTTTGTTTTTTTACACAATACATCACGCATTCACACCGGCCAGCAGATCGCAGCCATTTCGGCGCATATCCTACTTTTCACGGCCTATTATTCCAAGTCACACGGGTATTTTGGTGGACATTTTTATCTATGCCTATACAATTTTGCCAGGAAAGACCCTTTTGTCAATCGTGGGATCTTTAACGTGCACACCCCAATGTAGTGTACACGAAGGGACCTCGGTTTTTCGTCTCATCCGAAAGACTAGCACTTGAACCCACCACCTAGGTTAGTAAAGGGGGGAGAAAATTGCTAACGCCCTGACCCAGGGTCGAACTCGCAACCTCTCGCTTCCGAGCGCAAGTGCGTTACCACTCGGCCACCCAGTCTTCAAAGTGATACAGTACGTGGAACCCCCCTTTAAGACACTAGGCCCCCCCCCCTTTTTTGTGTGGGAAATATTTGAACAGAATTAAAATGAAATAAAAATAAAACTTAAAAAATGCAGGCAGTGGTTTTGTAAAGGGGGATAACTATGTAGTGTTTCTGTGATTCTGATAAACAAATGTTCTGTGAGCTGTTAATCGTCCATGCTAAAAATAGTAAATACAAATTAGACAAGTTGCGCTCTTGGTTTTTTCATTCTAGAATACATTAGCTTAGCTACAGAACTCTCTTATTTTGAATGAAAAGCCAGTAACTCTTTCTGTTCTTCTCTCGGTTTTGATCATTTTTGTGGGATGGCGTACATGTTTGTTTTTTCTTAATGCATCTCAGATTTTCTTGCCAGTGTTAGTTTCTGAAACACACAGCTTGCACTCAGCAGCACAATACATTTTTTTTTAATGTATTATTTATATGATAAATATATAAATTGAGGATGTTTGCGTGTAAGAGCATTCAACAGCTCCTTTTTTAGATTCAGAATAATGTATTACAACACAATATTTTTTATGTATAATTTATATGAGAAATACATAGATAGAGAATGTTTGTGTGCAGGAAAGATTGGAATCAACATTTGCTATGGTCGCCATCACCCGCTAAACTGGACAATGTATGGGGTGAACGGTGCAGAAATTGTCTTTAACCCATCGGCGACCGTGGCAACACTCAGGTACTGTAGAGGCTACAAAAACAGATTCAGTAGAACCCCCCCCCTTTTTAGACCCCTGACTTAAGACTCCTCCCTTTTAAGACCTTGTTTTCTCAGAGTATCTGCTCATAATCTCTGTAGTAAATTAACCCCCATTTTAAGACTCCATCCGACGGGCGCAGTGGCGTGGTGGTTAAGACGTCGGCCTCCTAATCGGGAGGTCGTGAGGTCGAATCCCGGTCGCTGCCGCCTGGTGGGTTAAGAGTGGAGATTTTTTCGATCTCCCAGGTCAACTTATGTGCAGACCTGCTCGAGACTTAACCCCCTTCGTTTGTACACGCAAGCACAAGACCAAGTGCGCACGGAAAAGATCCTGTAATCCATGTCAGAGTTCAGTGGGTTATAGAAACACGAAAATACCCAGCATGCCTCCCCCGAAATCGGCGTATGCTGCCTGAATGGCGGGGTAAAAACGGTCATACACGTAAAAATCCACTCGTGCTAAAAACATGAGTGAACGTGGGTGTCTAAGCCCATGAACAAAGAAGAATTAAAGAAGAAGAAGACTCCATCCTTTTTGAACCCTAATTTTCTCCGACTGTCACTGGTCTTATGAGGGAGGTTCCACTGTAGGTGACTGACATCCCTAAATCTAGAATCAAATAACAAAATAGGTTGATAGATGGAACATTTAATGAAAATATAAAAAACGCTGGCGCTGGACCTGAGTACTCTTCAGACTGGCTCGCTCCCCCAGTATGAAAGTTTTTGTCTTGTGCACGTGGATTTAAAAAAAAAAAAAAAAATTTTTTTTTTTATTTTACACAATTAAAAAAATTATTACAGTAAAATAAAACATTAAAACGTTCATAATAAACAATAGTAAACAAGAATTAAAAAAAAAAAAAAAAAAATGTGACCGCCCATGCCGGGAATCGAAACCGGATCACTTTGGCCATAGACTCTCTCGTGCTCTCTGTCTCTCTTTCACCGAGACCAAACCCTGCATTGTAATTTCTTTGCCGAGACCATTTCCCCACCCGTTGTCTGGCTTGCACTGAAATCATGCTTTTCTCATCACTGCGTGACGTGTTCGCCGCTCAAGTCTCCCCTTTAGTTCAGGCTGTTCGCAAAGCGACCAGCCTCCCACCGCAAAAACTCCCACCGTTAAGAGTGGCTTTTGTGATTTATTTCGCATTTAGGTCCCAGGTAACATGAAGTTTTAATACGATCAATCGGACCTATTATCAAGTTAGTGTATCAACTTTTGAACGAACTGCGCCCAGTAGTTTCCCAGCAATAAGCCGTTAAGTCGAGACAGACAGACACACACACACACACACACACACACAGACACACAATTAAAGTCTGCTGGACCCTCCTACTGCGTACTCGGGGAAAATGACGTATTCACAAGCACCTCAACCTATCTGACTTCAAAATGAATGCACAAGATATGCAACAGACAAGTGCAAATAAAAACAGAATTCTGCTTTGTTGACAGTTGGTATATAATTAATTCAAGCTTGCTCAAAATGTAACTGAAATTACTCCGTGATTATGTAGCGTGAGCATATTATACAAGTTAACTTTGTATCCACCAGAATAGTCGATTCATTTGTAAGTTCTAATCTTGTCGTAATCCTTTGTTGTATGATAAATTCGATGGGCTTGTAAACATGTATTTGAATAAACACTGTTAAAACCAATAGTCAGTTAATCCTAACAGATTTTTTTTTTCCAGCGAGTCATTCTGGCCAATTGAAGCGCGCTGTGCTGCCATAGCAAACACCTACTTCACTGTCGCTATCAACCGAGTCGGCACGGTAAGGTTTGCCGTTGTTTCCTTTTCAGTGTGAAGATTTTGTTTGCAATGGATTTTTGTTATCCTTAGCATTGCTTTGCATCATAATAAAAAATGTTCAGAACTAACTCTGTTGGGTTTGTGTTGGTTGTGTAAGAGTGAATACTCTTGCTGTTGGTGAGGCAAACTTTCCACACGGGCTCCGTGTCCACATGATTTAGACCGAGCCGGAAAATGTTGAAAAAAAGGATGCAAAATGGTGCAATCTGGTGCATTCTGAGGATGATCATTACCAGTTTCAGGCAGCAGATTTTGTCACTGATTAATACCCCACTAATGTCACGTGGGAGAGTTTGCTTCAATAAAACAAGAGTATTCACTCTTCCACAACCAATACTAACACGACAGAGTTATTGTCAAACATCTATTGACGCTTTTGAGGATCCACTGCTCTCCCTTTGGAACCACGCACGTTTGCTTGTGGGGAGGGGTTTGTGGGCGTAAGCGAGTGTGTCGGTGGGCGAGTTAGGCGGAGGGGAGAAAGTAAAAAAGAATATAAAAAAGAGTTCATGCAATTTTTGATGTGTATTTTAATCAGCTAATTGTGTGCATCTTTTCCACTGAGTCGTATTTTTTTCATTTGATATGTCCGTTAACTTTGAATGTATTTCTTTAAGAACATTAATGAATGCTAGGTGCAAGTTTAAACACCATGAGTGTTAGGTTTTATTTGTAGAAGGGAATATGTGTGGTTGTGTGTGTGTGTGTGTGTGTGTGTGTATCACACACACAAATAAATAAATGCATGACAGTGATCGGATCTTCTTTGTCGACAGGAATACTTTGAAAATGAATTTACGTCAGGTGATGGAAAACCAGGTAAGATTTCAATGTATACAGAGCAACAAAAGAAACGCTAAAAAATTCTGCAATGTTTGATTAACAAAATCTCGAACAATTATGGAATTAGAATTATCAAACCACAAAATTTTCATGAAGGCATGTTTGACCTAGCTGTTGCATGATTATTTTGATGCTGCGACTGTTTTAATACACGGGACAAGTAGGTTTAACGTTAACCAAGTTTTGGAGGTCTCGCTCAGTCAGCCTTCATCGCGCTCTCTGGCCACTGATCGGACACTGGTTGCTTCGAATGATGTTCCTGGTAGTGTCAGCGGCTGAATTGAATCGATGTCGAAGACGTTTTGGCAGGAAATTGCGATCTTGTCTTATTGGGGAAATGCGGAAAAATCCACTGCGTTGCATAACTGCAGTGCTTCCAATGTCACGAGAACATTGCAGAAGGTGATAAACTGTTGGAATATGCACGTTTAAAGCACATGCCAGCGCTTCTGGATCACCACCAGCTTTAAATCGACCTGGCATTTTGGTGGTGTTAATCTTGGCATCCTGGCTGGTTCAAAAGTGAGACTGGCAGCAAGCGTGCCATGGTCTCTTTTGATTGCTAATGCATTAGTGAACACATCTCACACATCAGATTTCTCCTGCTCTACTTGTACATGCTGCGAGCGCGCATTATGTGTTTAACGATAAACCTGCTTGTCTCGTGTGTTAAAACAGTCACAGCATCAAAATAATCACACAAAAGTAAGGTCAAACATGCCTTCATTAAACTTTTGTGGTTTAATAATTCTAACTCTATAATTGTTGGAGATTTTGTCAATCAAACAATGACGAATTTTTTCGTGTTTCTTTTTTTGCTCGGTATATATCAAGAACACATTTCCTTTTCAATGTTTTTTTTCTTCTAATACTCTAAAGCTATTTGTTTGTTTCTTACACGCCTTTCCTCATTAATTTGTGCATGCAAGTAATTATAATTTAAACAGACGAGAGACTGCCAGTTTACTCTTTTAGTTTCAGCAGTTCTCACAACGTGGTTATCTCCCTTGTCTCAGTCCCTTGTCCCCCTAATGAGTCTCTTTTCAAAGACCCTGTTTTCTTAAATTTTCTGTTCATTACCTCAGTAAATATACCCCAGTTTTATAAGACTCCCTTTTTGGCTCACGTAAGTGTAGCCTATGCGATGATAAACTTTGTCTGTCTGTGCGTGCGTGCGTGCGTGCGTGCGTGTGTGTGTGTGTGTGTGTGTGTGTGTGTGTGTGTGTGTGTGTGTGTGTGTGTGTGTGTGTGTGTGTGTGTGTGTGTGTGTGATAGAAACTTTAACATTTCCGAGTCTATGGATAAAGCTCGCATAAGAAGATTACGTCTCGGTCAAAAGTGTTTGACGTGTGTGATAGAAACTATTTGAAGACGTCACATTATGACGTAAGAGGGTTAGACGTCACGCAAAGGAATTACTGAAAGTCTCGGTCATTGTTATTGTGAGCGGGCCGAGACTAGTTGGCAGATCCAGGGTCTCGCTTTCTTGCACAGTTTCACCTATGCTTACTGTGTGTGTGTGTGTGTGTGTGTGTGTGTGTGTATGTGTGACGGAGTGATTGAGTTTGTGTTACTGTTTGTCGATTTCTTACGTGAGCCTTGAAGGCTTCACCTCTTGTTTTTTAAGACTTGATTTTTCACGATTTTTTTTTAGGTCTTTTAAGTGGGGGGGAGGGGGAACATGAAGACACTGTATGTGCTGAATGTTAATTACAGTATGCTTGCAGTCGACTTTAGTAGCTTGGTAACTGTGTCATAACAAATGTTTGTGAATTGTTTTTCAGCACACAAGGACTTTGGGCATTTTTATGGTAAGTGCTTTATGTCATTAAAATGTGTACAATAGATAGGCACTCACAAACACAGACAGACAGACAGACAGACACACACACACACGCACACACACACACACACACACACAGAAATACACACATACACACACACACACGCACGCACACACACACACAAACAAACATACACACACACACACACACACACACATAAACAAAGAGAACAGAGTTTGCATATTCAACTGTCAAAATGTGTGATTTTGTTCATGTGAATGTTGAACAACTGCGTTTTCATGCAGTTGAGTCTTGTTTATTAGATCTATAATGGATATTATTTAAATCATTCAGTTCTCAGTTTAGCAGGAGTTTTTTGTGCAAGGACGGAAAGGCGGTGGTGGTGGGGGAAGGGAGAGAATAGGAAGGCAGTTGGAACAAAGCATTAGTCTTTTAAGTACGCCACTGTATTCAATTTTGCAGATCGCCACAATAGTTTGTTTGTTTGTTTGCTTAACGCCCAGCCGACCACAAAGGGCCATACCAGGGCGGTGCTGCTTTGACATATAACGTGCGCCACACACAAGACAGAAGTCGCAGCACAGGCTTCATGTCTCACCCAGTCACATTATTCTGACACCGGACCAACCAGTCCTAGCACTAACCCCATAATGCCAGACGCCAGGCGGAGCAGCCACTAGATTGCCAATTTTAAAGTCTTAGGTATGACCCGGCCGGGGTTCGAACCCACGACCTCCCGATCAGGGGGCGGACACCTTACCACTAGGCCAACCGTGCCAGTCGCCACAATAGTGTCAGTTGTGAAATTGATTCAGCTGAAAAAACACGCTCTGCACAGAAAGCAGGTGGACTGTTGATTGTTGGTATGTGTCTCAATGGACACTTGCTTGGGACCTCTCCCCCCAGCCATTGACGGCGTTTCTCTGTTGCACTCTGGGCTTTTCTCTTCCTCTCTAACCAGCTGTTGCCTCGCCTCTTTAGTTCTGCCTCTGTGTCACCTATGTGATGATGTTTGGAAGATTTTCTGTTTATAGCGTCTGAAAATGTACCCTCATCTCTCCTTGATTTTCTAAGATTTGTTTGAGGACTTAAAGCCATATGTACTCGATGACTATACACGCTAATTGCTTTACCAACAGTTGGAGACATGCTAAATTAAGTTCCCTGCAAAATATTGTGGTCTAGGACCCCTTCAATGTTGAGATATGTTAATTTTCATTTTGATCTGGATCGTCCTATTTATAGATTTGCCAACAGAGGTAGCGTTGACGCAAGGGAAATAACTCCGCGTCTTTGTTTACATCCAAAGTTTTTGAGACTCTAAAACAAGCTGTAATGCATGTATATGGTCCGCGCATGGCGACATATCGTCATTACATGGTCTTATGGTGCGTTTGACATCGATTATGGGCAAACTACACTTTGTAAACACGGGAGCGCGTACATATGCCTTTAAAGGCATAGTAAGCCTCCCGTAAACCATCACAGATACTGTTAGGCTTTTACACACAGTACAAACACCCTTTCATTTAAACACTCACCGCTTGAGAACGAACGTCCTAGGTGCCCTCCGTAAAGAGCGAGCAATTTTCAAAGAATTTATTTTTGCGTAGTTTATCGTACCCCTGAGCCATTGTGAACCCGTGTGATCCAGTTTCTCTTTTTCACAATGTTGTCGTCAGTTTGTAATTCGCTGTGAGCTTATCTGCAATAGCACGTTATTATGTACCTCTGACTATGCACGAAACAAACGGCTGTGGTTCACAAGAACTCTAGCGATGGCTTTTGACTGTTCAGAGGAACTGGCGATGGGCATAAACACAGTCTGCTACGAGAACCACGACCTTGCGTGACCCTGCTTCCGGGCTTTTCTTTTTTCAAACTTTCAAAACTTCGAATTGTACTGATCTTGTCTTGATGAAAAAAGAATTCTTTTATGATTCAAGAATGTTTGTGTAACCAGCTGTCAATTTATTATTTAGATTTTAAAAGTTAGGTCTAGCGCCAAAACGCACCACGGTCCGATTGTGTGAGGAGGGGGTTTCCACTTTATTTGAGATGTAACTATTTTTTTAAAATTCCATTCATGTTTTTTTGGTATTTTTGTGTGTAGTATGTGTATCTCTTTTTCCATTGTTTTTCCATGTAGGCTCCAGCTATGTGACTGGTCCTGATGGCAGCAGAACACCAGTGAGTGCATATTTTATTGTCTGTTCTCTGCTCTCTGCTCTCTGCTCTCCCTCTCTCTCTCTCTCTCTGTCACTGCAGGCATGAAAATTCTCTGTATTTTCCGTATTTTTGAAAAAAATAAACAGTATTTTTTTTTATTTTCCGTATTTTTCCTTTTTTTTTTTTTAAATTTTTTTTTTTTTTTTTTTTTCCTAGTCATAGTTATAGTAAAATAGTTTTGGGACCATGTTTGAATCCAATTTTAAGGCTCAGATAGCCCCAGATTGCACCAAATTGCACCCTTGAAAAAAAAAAAATTCGGGGGGGCATGCCCCCGGACTTCCCTAGAAGTCTTGGCGCTTCGCGCCTGCGAAACTTGGTGCTACGCGCCTGCGAAACTTGGCACTACGCGCCTTCGAATTTTGTTTTCAGTATTTTTTTTTCTCAGTTTTCATGCCTGCACTGTCTCTCTCTCTCTCTGTCACTCTCTGTCACTCTCTCTCTCGCTCTCTCTCTCTCTCTCTCTCTCTCTCTCTCTCTCTCTCTCTCTCTCTCTCGCTCTCTCTCTCTCTCTCTCTCTCTCTCTCTCTCTCTCTCTCTCTCTCTCTCTCTCTCTCTCTCTCTCTCTCTCTCTCTCTCTCTCTCTCTTTCTCTCTCTCTCTCTCTCTCTCGCTCTCTGTCTCTCTCTCTCTGTCTCTGTCTCTCTCTGTCTCTCTCTCTCTCTCTCTCTCTCTCTCTCTCTCTCTCTCTCTCTCTCTCTCTCTCGCGCTCTCTCTCTCTCTCTCTCTCTCACTCTCTCTCTCTCTCTCTCTCTCTCTCTCTCTCTCTCTCTCTCTCTCTCTCGCTCTCTCTCTCTCTCTCTCTCTCTCACTCTCTCTCTCTCTCTCTCTCTCTCTCTCTCTCTCTCTCTCTCTCTCTCTCTCTTTCTCTCTCTCTCTCTCTCTCTCGCTCTCTCTCTCTCTCTCTCTCACTCTCTCTCTCTCTCTCTCTCTCTCTCTCTCTCTCTCTCTCTCTCTCTCTCTCTCTCTCTCTCTCTCTCTCTCTCTCTCTCGTGTGTGTCTCTGTCTCTCTCTCTCTATCTCTCTCTCTCTCTCTCTCTCTCTCTCTCTCTCTCTCTCTCTCTCTCTCTCTCTCTCTCTCTCTCTCTCTCTCTCTCTTTCTTTCTCTCTGACATGCACTCGATCTACCTTGTGTGTTCTCAGGCTTCAACTTTCTCTTGCACTCCTTTCTCCCCCCTTTACCCAGACCTGATTTTCTTAGATTCTTGGAGGTCTTTGAAGGGAGGTTCCACTGTTTGTGTGTGTCAAATAAAGCATGGGTAAAGGGGTGTACAGAAGTACAGTGCAACCTTCCTAACACTTTCTACCCCAGCTATGTTGACCAAGGTTTTTTTAGCCGAGACCAGCTGTGCTGCAGCAGGTCACTCAGAATTGCAGTAACTGTGTAGGAACTATGTATCAACACGCTGGAATGCAGGCGTTGGATCGACGTTACAGGAAGCGACTGAAGCTAACAGTCTGAGCGGATATATATCCGTACCTGGTCAGGTAGAGCCATATGAGTGGGTACGGATATATTCGTGCCTGGGAGACAATGAGTTAAGACCCAGTTTTTCTCATATTTTTTGTTCATGAATACAAAACACAGTTGCTTACTTTGATTTGACAAACAGCTGTGTTCAGACCGATACAGTGGAACCCCCTTTTAAGACCTCAAAAACTCTTAAGAAAATCAGGTCTTAAAAAGGAGGCAGTCTTAAAATGGGGGTGAATTTACAGATGTTTTGAACAGAAAATCTGAAAAATCATGCTCTTAAAAAGGGAGATGTTTTAAATTGGGGGGGGGGGGGGGGGGGGCTTAACAGGGGGTTCCACTGTATTACGCCAGTACTATGACACCAGTACTATGACACCAGTACTATGACACCAGTACTATGACACCAGTACTATTACGCCAGTACTATGACACAGACACTGTGAAGTGCTCAGTGATTCATCAGTATTGAAGTCTCTGGTAAGAACCTTGGCTGAGAATCAAATATCAATTATATCAAGAAATGGTACAGTGTATTCCAAAATGAAGTGTGGTTCTACTACTGCTCTGTGTCTCTGACACAAACAGCTACCACAGCTCTAGTGATAAGGCCAAAAAAAAAATAGGTCTGTTTACGGTAACCCGACCGACCCTAGTTTTTTCGCGCGACCCTAGACTTTTTTTTTGGCATTTGGGGAAAAAAAAAAAAAAAAAAATCTTGTTTTTTTTGGCAAAATAACGTAAAAACATGGTTTTTTTTTGGGGAAAAAAAACCCCACAAATCCCGACCTACCGACCCTATTTTTTTGGCCTATGTTACCGTAAACAGACCTTCTTTTTTTTTTTTGCCTAACCTGTGTTGTTAACACTTGAACATTTGGTCATAAGCACACACACACACACACACACATATCACCATGCAAGCAAGCAGCATACATAGTGTTGAAATGGGTTCCAAGGAAATGCCCTTTGGGCAGGTTTGCTATTAGAATTGAATGATTCTGCTAGCTTGTTATTGCTTCAGGAACTGGTTTGATCCCAACCATGCACTCATTCACTCACACTCATTCACTCACACACACATACACACACTCACTCACTTACTCACTCACTCACTTACTCACTTACTCACCCACTCATTCTCTCTCTCTCACACACACACACACACCGCCCAAAACACACACACACCACCCAAAACACACACACCACCCAAAACACATACACGCATGCACACACACATACACACACCACCCAAAACACACACATACACACACCACCCAAAACACACACATACACACACCACCCAAAACTTGAACACATACACGCATGCACGCATGCACACACACACGCATGCACACACACATACACACACCACCCAAAACACATACAAGTACATGCATGCACACACACATACACACACCACCCAAAACACACACATGCACACACCACCAAAAACACATACACGCATGTACACACACATACACACACCACCCAAAACACACACATACACACACCACCCAAAACACACACACACGCATGCACACACACACCGTACATACACAAATACACACACACCGTACATACACAAATACACACACACCGTACATACACAAATACACACACACCGTACATACACAAATACACACACACCGTACATACACACAAATACACACACACCGTACATACACAAATACACACACACCGGACCCTTTTCTCTAAAGTGAACCCAGACTCTGCCCAGACCTACCTACTTCTACCCACTTTACTTCATGCGTCACCTGACTTCTTTCAACACGGATTTGTAGTCGATGATCGCTCTCCACATAGCCAGTGGTGTACTCTCTGTCTGGGAACTAGTTCACGGACGACCTCACTGTGAGTCGTTGGGGGGTCAGGTAACCGCGCCTGTCCGCGAACCGGGCTAGCAGTCTAGAAATTGGGACACGGCAGAGTGCATTGCTTTCCCGCAGAGGAGGCACGGTCACCGAGTGTCAGAAATGGAGTCCAAAAAGCTCTCCAACCCCTTCTTCGCAGTCCTAATTGTCCAAGATATGGGGCGGTGGTCCTTATTCTGGACCCACCTTTGACGCACGGGGAGAGGTTGAGGTTGAGAGGTAATTACGGGGGAGGGTGAACAAGTTCAGTGGGGAGGGGATTGGGGGTATGTGGCCGCAGGGGAGTTAGAGCAAAGTCTTTAATAAAGAGAGCCTCCGCGAAGTAAGAAGCTCTTTGGTTAGATGAGTTGTTGGATTCTTGAATCCTCAAGTTATGCTTGTAACATTGAGTTTCAGTCTCTGTCTGTCTGTTTGTTTGTCTGCATGTCTCTGTCTGTCTCAGTCAGTCACACACACACACACACACACACACACACACACACACACACACACACACACACACACACTCACACACTCACACACACAGACACTCACACACAGACACACACATACACACACATACACACACACACACACTCACACACACACAGACACACACTCACACACACACACACACACTCACACACACACACACACACACACACACACTCACACACACACACACACACACACACACACACACACTCACACACACACACTCACACACACACACACACACACACTTTCAATTAAGACTTCAAGAGCGCCGACAAAGAAGAGTAAGAAGAAAGTACACAATTTCTGGCACCTATGCTCTCACCGTCTCCGAGAAGTACTGGTGAGCTTTCTGCATGGAGAGGCTAGGGGGGGGGGGGGGGGGGGGGGATTAAATCCACGCTAGCTGCATCTTCCGACCCATGCAGAAGGCACAGTGGAACCTCCATTTAAAACCCTTCAAAAATATGAAAAAGTCACACTTGACAGAATTGAACACATTTTGAACACATGTCTGTAACACGTTTTGAACACTTTGTGACATAGTATTAAGTTCAATTAGTGAAAGAAGCACACATAACAAACACATAGTGTTCAAATCAACACTTGTGAACACTATGTGATTATCATCTGAACACTATAGTGGACACCATGTGTGCAACTTTTGCCAGCAGAACTACAAACAATGTCACAACGTGTTCAAACTGTGTTCAATTCTGTTTAGAGTGCCGGTGTCACGAACTGAAACTGAAACCTCTGCTGAACAATCCTTCTCATTGCAGTCAGTGTGCATACGCCAATCTTGGACTTAAAAAATGCGACCCTTTGACCGAACGAACCATGGATTAGGGTAAGGGTTAGGGTAAGGGTTAAGGTTAGGATTAGGTTGTTCACGACCTGATTGATCTCCCCATGTTAGCGCATGCGCAATGAGAAGGATTGTTCAGGCAGAGTTTTTAGTTCGTGACACCGGTCTTAAAAAGGAGGGAGTCTTAAAATGGGGCAAATTTACAGAGATTATGAATGCAAGATCTGAAAAACGATCTTAAAATCAGTGGAGCAATGGTGGGATGGTAGGGTGTCTTAAAGAGGGTTCCACTGAAACAATAGTGTTCTACAGTGCATTAACCAACAACTGACATTTTGAATTCATCGGAAAACAAGTCATTTGATACACCTGAAAGTTTCAACAAGTCGAGTTTTTACTTCTTTGCCACGGAAATATTACAGTATTTGTGTGGATTTTTTCTTTAATCTTCGCGCACACTAGATATCTCAAACAGGGCGGGGATGTAGCTCAGTCAGGGCGGGGATGTAGCTCAGTCAGGGCGGGGATGTAGCTCAGTCAGGGCGGGGATGTAGCTCAGTGAGGGCGAGGATGTAGCTCAGTCAGGGTGGGGATGTAGCTCAGTCAGGGCGGGGATGTAGCTCAGTCAGGGCGGGGATGTAGCTCAGTCGGTAGCGCGCTGGATTTGTATCCAGTTGGCCGCTGTCAGCATGAGTTCGTCCCCACGTTCGGCGAGAGATTTATTTCTCAGAGTCAACTTTGTGTGCAGACTCTCCTCGGTGTCCGAACACCCCCGTGTGTACACGCAAGCACAAGACCAAGTGCGCACGAAAAAGATCCTGTAATCCATGTCAGAGTTCGGTGGGTTATAGAAACACGAAAATACCCAGCATGCTTCCTCCGAAAACGGCGTATGGCTGCCTAAATGGCGGGGTAAAAAGCGGTCATACACGTAAAATTCCACTCGTGCAAAAAAACACGAGTGTACGTGGGAGTTTCAGCCCACGAACGCAGAAGAAGAAGAAGAAGAAGAAGACATCTCAAACGATCTCACAGACGCATTTAACAAGTATGCAAGCTGCCAAGCTGCCGCAAAGGTGCCACGCATCAGCGATTCTGACAATGACGTGATGGTTCTTTATTTTAACGAGGGTACGATAATGTGCATAAATATATGCCTTTTTGCATCTGGCTCTTGCCTTATTTACTAAAAAAAAAAAAAAAAAAGGTTTACAAGACAAGAAAATATAGTGTGGTGAGAAAGAAGACTAAAAATAATGAGCTGTAACTCTTTGTTTGGGTTATGTGTATTGATGTGTACTTTTATGTGTCTATACGTTCTGAGAGTGTGTTTTTATGTGAAGTTACTTCGTTCACGAGCCAGAAGACAAATTTCTGTTTGTTGCATTCAGACAATAAAGTTTTATTGAATTGAATTGAATTGACTGTCACGTGCCTTTGCTTTGCCTCCATGCATGGCTGGTGAGGTCACAGAGAGGGTGAGGTCAATCGGCAGAGGTATTCTACACCACCAGAAGAAGACGGTCGCGGCTCGGCTCTGTATGGACTCCGTCCCGGATGCTGGACACTATTAGCGTGTGTCCTGAATGTTGGCCAGCAGTTGTCCAGTAAACCGGTCAGCGTACTACTCGCTGGACCCTTGATCGTAAACGGTTGAATAACCCGCGACCCCCTGCGCGGCGGCCGACTCAGGTGCGAGAGAATTGTAGAGCGGAACCCCCCCCCCCCCCCCAAATCGGCGCATGCTGCCTGAATGGTGGGGTAAAAACGGCCATACACGTAACAATCCACTTGTGCAGGGACCTATAGGTCTATGACTCGTGCAAAAGCATGAGTGAACGTGGGAGTTTCATTCAGCTCATGATCAAAGAAAGAGAAGTACGGTGGACCCCCCCCCCCCCCCACCTCAGTGTAAGTCCTAAATAAAATCTGAAAAATCGTGTCTTAAAAAGGAAGGAGTCTGAAAATAGGGGGACATTTGCAGAGGTTATTGACAGACTGGAGTCTTACAAAAGCTAGGGAAGACCGGCACGGTTGGCCTAGTGGTAAGGCGTCCGCCCCGTGATCGGGAGGTCGTGGGTTCGAACCCCGGCCGGGTCATACCTAAGACTTTAACATTGGCAATCTAGTGGCTGCTCCGCCTGGCGTCTGGCATTATGGGGTTAGTGCTAGGACTGGTTGGTCCGGTGTCAGAATAATGTGACTGGGTGAGACATGAAGCCTGTGCTGCGACTTCTGTCTTGTGTGTGGCGCACGTTATATGTCAAAGCAGCACCGCCCTGATATGGCCCTTCGTGGTCGGCTGGGCGTTAAGCAAACAAACAAACAAAAAATACAATTGGGGTACATTTGCAGAGGTTATTGACAGACTGGAGTGGTAACGCACTTGCGCTCGGAAGCGAGAGGTTGCGAGTTCGACCCTTTCCTAACCTAGGTGGTGCGTTCAAGTGCTAGTATTTCGGATGAGACGAAAAACCAATGTCCCTTCATGTACACTACATTGGGGTGTGCACGTTAAAGATCCCACGATTGACAAAAGGGTCTTTCCTGGCAAAATTGTATAGGCATAGATAAAAATGTTCACCAAAATACCCGTGTGACTTGGAATAATAGGCCGTGAAAAGTAGGATATGCGCCAAAATGGCTGCAATCTGCTGGCTGATGTGAATGCGATGTGAATGCGTGATGTATTGAGTAAAAAAAAAAAAAAAAAAATTCCATCTCACACGGCATAAATAAATCCCTGCGCCTTGAATATGTGCGCGATATAAATTGCATCAAATAAAAAAATATACAAAAATATAAATCCCTGCGCTTGGAACTGTACCCACGGAATACGCGCGTTATAAGCCTCATATTGATAGATTGATTGATTTGCAGAGTTGAAAAATGGAGAAAACAGGGTCTGAAAAGAGGGGCAGTCTTAAAACAGGGGGTTGGAGGATGGGGTCTTAAATGAGGGGTTCCACTGTATTGCGTCAGTGAGTTGTCCACACAGAGATACAGAGTTAGCTCTAAATACAGAGATAAACAAGAAATTCCTCCGAGGTAGGAAAAACACCCCCGTTGGTCAAAGGGAAATAACCATTCTCACTGCCACCAACTGAGAAGGTTATTTCCCTTTGACCATTAATATGTCCCTCTATAAGTCCTTGTAGAATCTTAATCCACCAATAACTCCCTAACCGTGTGTTTGACTGGTCCCAATTTTTGTAAGGACCGTCTCAGGAATGTATAGAACCTGTTCACCAAGTTTGGTGACGATCGGTCCGTTCATTCTTGAGATCTATATATGCGAACACAAACACACACACAAACAAACAAACACATCGACCAAATCCTATACACACCCCTATACCGGGGGTGTAAATACAGAGTTATCTCTGTGGGCGCACTGCAGTAACAAGTGTTGATCCGTACAATGCAGGTTGTCGACCTGTCTTGGTCAACATAAAAGACAAATAAGGGACAGACAGCAGGTGTCCTTTCAAGGGAGGTGTCCTCTCGTCGGAGAGGCTTCACAGGCTGTGACATCTTTACAGGTACCACTGTACGCGTGTCTCTAAAGTGGGTGTCAGATCTAGACTGGTGTAACAGAATTAGACTGCTGGTAAATAATGGTGTTTTTAACAATTTTGTGGGGCAGTAGGGCACACCTTTGGTGGGGTTTAAGACGAAGGAAAGAGTGTCCAATTACTGAGTATGGCAATCTTGTTCAAGCCTGTCTATATGGGGGTGGGGTGAGTAGGGGGAGGAGGAGGGGGTAGTGCTGCAATGAAATTTGCTGAGGTGACAATTTAAATTAGTGACTGGTGTAACTTAAATGCTACAAGCACAGTCAGTGTGTGTGAGTGTTGGATAGAGATCGAGACTGAGATGGGGAGAGAAAGGGGGGAAGAGAGAACATGAATGTGTGTGAATGGGTGTTGTTTGTGTTATTTACTCAAGTTGCGAGAGAGAGAGAGAGAGAGAGAGAGAGAGAGAGAGAGAGAGAGAGAGAGATTTAAGAGGACTGTGGCATATTCATACAAGCAACCTTTTTTTCAATTTTTAACCAGCCCTCGCCCGGGGAGCGAATAGTCAATACTCTGAATCGCACAATATATACATAGACATTGTACGCACGTACACGCAAAATGGAAAAAATAATAATTATACGGATATGTACACAAGAATGCTAAGAACTTACATGTGTGTGAATGAGAGTTTGTTTGTGCTATTTATCTGAGAGAGAGAGAGAGAGAGAGAGAGAGAGAGAGAGAGAGCTTGAGTTTTGTTTGAAGTGCACCGGTAGTTTTGCAGACATACAGTATGTTGAAACTGAGGCACATCGTCGTGAAAAGCGAATACTGTTGACTTGAAATTACATGGCAGAATGTTGACGAAGAGAGTGTATTTATCTGTTTTTAGACTTAGATTACAACAGGGCGCTGACAATGCAAAATTTTCACTGTGCGGGAAGTACGATGTAACCAGAGGATACATTGACACAGCTCTAGCAGACGACGGAAGTTTGGGTCAAGGCCAGCGGAAGGTCATTAATGAGCGTGGGGTAAAATGGCGGCGATTCATTGAGGAAAGAGTTTTCTCCGGTTGTAAACTGCTCTTGAGGTTTTGCGATTGGAATAATCGTATCCACAAAGAAATCTTGTGTGTAGCGAATTCAGCGCTCATTGTGTGCACTTGTTTAACGAGTTGCTTTTGCAGACATTTGTGATTCAGCTGCAAGTATAGTGCGCGTCTTTGTTGTGAGCACCGGACAACAACTGAACAAGAATTTGACAGTTTTATTGCACGGTGGAACAGTGTTCCGGGGATATCATAGGTGAAAATGAGTTACGCAACAAGAAGACGCAGACACGATCTTACACTGGCAGACAAGAAGGAGATAATTCGGCTGATTGACAATCGTACGTCACAGACTGATGTGGCAAAGATCTACAACTGCTCCCAGTCCCAGATTTCGCGGATTGTGAGCAGACGAGAGGACATCGACGCGGAATGGGAGGCTTGTGATGACCCAGAACAGAAGAAGCGCCGCATCACCACAGAGACTGATGAAAGCTCACAAGTGGCAATGAAAGATGAAGACTTATCACAGAGCATGGACCAGTCAAGAAGCCCTTATCCACCCTCGGAAAGCACTTTTGATGGGTCTTCTGGGCAGGCCCAAACGCAGACTAATGACAACGGCTGGCTTGAGTATTGGAAGAACCATTCCTCTACTTTTGGACGGCGGTCCTACAGGGACATGGATCCCGATTTCTCTCCCTGGTCTCGCCACTTAGGACCAGGGTCAGCCGGGAAGAAGCTGCAGGGGTCTGGTGGACGGGGCAGACCCAAGGCCTTGTTCAAGAAAGAGAGTCGCATTTCCAACCAGCTGCTGGACATTTTGAAGAACTATGACCTGAGTGACGTGTACTGTGCTGACGAACTGGCCCTTCATTATGACGCCATGCCGAACATGGACGGCACAGAGCCTGAGGATGGGGAGGAGGGAGAAGGGGAGGGGGACAGTGACAAGAAAGAGAAGATGTCCGAGACCAACAACAAGCAGATCACTGTTCTCCTAACCTGCAACGTAACTGGCGCAGACAAACGAGACTTTCTGATCATCGAAGACTCCAAGAAGTCTGAGTCAGAAACGGCACCATCGATCCCAGGGTGTCACCGGGCCAAAGCCCCGCACGCTTGGATGACCTCGGACGTGTACAGGGAATTCCTTACGGCACTGGACTACTCCATGCGCAAACAGCGACGTTACATCCTCCTGCTCGTCGACAATGCCCCGCCCCACATCCCTGAAGCTGGGAAAAGTTTGGAGCATGTCCGCGTCCTGTACATACGATCCTACACCACTCCTTTTTTCCATGGCATTTTCTACAGCATGCGTTCCCACTACCGCAAGCAGATCCTCCTGAAACTCTTTGCCAAAAACCCTGAGCTCTTCGCTAACGGCAAGCCTGACGGCAACGCCACCAAGGAGAAGGGTGCTCCGGAATGGGCTGTGAACGTTGACTTTGAAGACGCTGTGAGCATGCTGAAGCAGGCGTGGACGAGCGTCTGTCCCCAGGACATCGTGCAGTGTTTCAGCAAGTCTGGCATCTGTGCCCCGCACATTCACGGCCTACCCGAGACCTCGGACGACAGCTTGCCCGAACTGCCCGAAGGCTTCATCTCGGACGAGCAGTTTGAGGAGTACATCAACATAGACGTGGATGCAGAGTGTTCTGCTGATTCCGACCTCCTCAGCGCTGAGTGCAGGATTCTCTCCGATCTTCGTCAGCAAGGTTTCACTGACGTCGGGCTGGAGCCGAGTGATGACGTGTCCATGGACAACAGTGGTCTTAACTTTGCTGCGCTGTCCAACACTTCAGTGGAGAACACTCCCAGTGTGGCTGGTCCAAAGGGGGACTTGCCGGAGGATAGTAGCGAGGTTCATGGCGCGCTGGTGGCGGTACGGAACTTTTTGACGAGGCACGACCTGCACCTTAACAATCTGCACGCCCTAGAGGAGCAGATTTTCTCCTGCGACTCTGGTGGCCCTAAGTGATGAGGCCCTTCAGTCTTTACTGGTTCTAGGATTTGTAGTATTATACAGTCAACTCTGCAGGATTTGTTGTGCGTGTGTGTGTGTAATTTAGTAAGCACTGTAATTCCAGTTTTGTAAAAAAAAAAGATAAAAAAAAAGAGCATGTTGTCTCAAACTTGGGGTCAAAGTATAGTTGATATTTCTGTGTCTGTAATTGTAAAGTTTTCTGTAGTGTAAGTGGTTACTATCATTTCGATGGTACCTCAGACCTGTTTACCCTTACGATTTTGGCGTAATTTATTACGATTTTCTGAAAAAAAATACGCCATTCCGCTATCCGTGTCAAGACTACGAATACGATTTTCATAAATAAAAAAATTAAAAAAAAAAAATTTTATTTTTTATTTTTATTTATTTTTTATCTATTCACATGTTTGGCATTGTTTTTTTCAATGGCAAAATGGGGTGAAAAAGCACAGGACTGACCAGAGATCATGTCTGTCTGATGAGACGCTGGAGAGCCTTATTCTAGTGGTGAAGTCTCGCCCTCACTCATTCGGCAAGCGCAAGTACAGTAGAGAAGCGCTTGACACACTGAAAAAGGCCTACTACGAGCAAAAGAAAAAGAATCAGTGATGCATGTGCTTTTGATGTGATCTTTGAAATTATGATGACTACAAACACTGACTGATGTGTGAATGATGGATATATATATGTGCATGATGGCGTTTCGCAGACACAGTTGTCATGTGCGTTGTAATTGGCGACGAATGCTGGATGATTACTATTTTTGTGCCAGGATTACTATTTTTGGGGCTGAGCATTACTCCAAAACACTTATGGGGGTAAACAGGTCTGGTACCTGCATATTTTTAATTATAACTAGAAGTATAAGCTGTGCAATTTTTTTGGTCTTCAAATTGTTGTCATTGTGCAGAAATGTTCATTATATATTTGTTAATTGCAAAGTAGGAAGTAGTAGTTTTCTACAACTGGAGGTATAATTTGCATATTGATCCATTGTTGCATAGTCTTGCAAGTTGTGTGAGCGCTTTTTTCCCAGCAGTAACAGTTTAAAAAAAATTAAAAAAAAGCTGTGTAACAAACTAACATCGCTTTCGAGAGGTGGTGCTATGGAAAGTTCATTTGTACGTATCGTAGATCTGACAAATTATAACAGGCAACATCTGTTCAAATTTCTGGTAGGTGAGTTGTTCAGTTAGCATACAACTAGTCAAAGTACTCGTTTGCAGACAAATTAGCTGCAATTGAAAAAAAAATTGTGTTGCTACTGCTTGTTGCATCAAAATTATTGTTTCAATTTTTGTGTCTTTTTGTTGTTACTCTTACACTGTCAGTGTCACTGAATGATAAAACCTAGGCCAACAAAAAAAAAGTCTGTTTACGGTATCCCGACCGACCCTATTTTTCGCGCGACCCTAGACTTTTTTTGGCATCTGGGGAGAGAAAAAAAAAGTCTGTTTTTTGGCAAAATAACTTAAAAATATGTTTTTGGGGAGAAAAAAAAAGAACAAAAAAAATCCCGACCTACCGACACTATTTTTTTTGCCTATGTTACCGTAAACAGACTTTTTATTTTTGCCTTATAAAAAAGATTATGAGCAGTAATTGTGAATGCATACATCTGTGTGTCTTGGTTGGTAACTTATTTCAAGATGATTTTCAATGGCTTTCAAATAGCATTTCCTTTGTCTTTGATGCACTTTCTTTGAAATTGGTCAGATTTGCTGTGAACTTTTCAGTGTAAAGAATGTAGTCTGTAGGCCTTTACAGTTTACTGTTGCAGGAACGAGTGTTTATTTCGATTTACTTTTAGTTAAAATTACATGTGATTAACTAAAAATTGATTAGTGCTTTTGTGAACAAGAAACAATTAACAAGTGGCTCTATCCTATCTCTCCCCTTTCCCCGTCGCGATATAACCTTGAACGGTTGAAAACGACGTTAAACACCAAATAAAGAAAGAAAAGAAAGAAATAAATTAATTCCTAATAATTGAATTGTTGGTCCAGGAAAATCTGCTGCTGCATTATTTATTTAAGTAAACATGTATGGCCAGCCTCATGGACAAGTTTTTGCAGAAGAATTGCTTTATAAATAATAAATTCAATTTTACTTAAAGTTAAAATTGTTAACACAGTGATGTACCGCGATGTAGGTTTTTTTGGTTTTCATTTGCTGAAATAGCTTTTTTTTTGTGTGCGTCCCCCCCCCCCCCCCCCTAACATTAAAGAGAAAGGTTGTTACCATAGACCAGGCCAAAGTTAATTGATGTAGGTAGGTGGGTAGATCTTGAATTTTAAACAATTTTTTTACTCAGGCTTATATGAATTTTCATTTGGGAGGAGATGTAGCTCAGTCGGTAGCGCGCTGGATTTGGATCCAGTTGGCCGCTGTCAGCGTGAGTTCGTCCCCACATTCGGCGAGAGATTTATTTCTCAGAGTCAACTTTGTGTGCAGACTCTCCTCGGTGTCCGAACACCCCCGTGTGTACACGCAAGCACAAGACCAAGTGCGCACAAAAAAGATCCTGTAATCCATGTCAGAGTTCGGTGGGTTATAGAAACACGAATATACCCAGCATGCTTCCTCCGTAAACAACGTATGGCTGCCTAAATGGCGGGGTAAAAAACGGTCATACACGTAAAATTCCACTCGTGCAAAAAACACGAGTGTACGTGGGAGTTTCAGCCCACGAACGCAGAAGAAGAAGAAGAAGAAGAATGTTAATTTGCTTGAAATTGAAGCTTGTGCCGACAGTGTCCCCTGGGTGTCCGAGAAGAGTACTGTTCCTTCTGTTGTCTTCAAATCAGGTTGTTGTTCAAGGCTAAAAGAAATATAATTTACAAAAAATTCCCAGTGTGGGGAGGAAAAATAGGGTCAGCCATTAGAACTGGAAACACTAAAATTATTTGTAATGCAAAATTACTTTGAATAAGATAAATGTACAGTTTTCACATTAAAATGTTTCTTCATTTAGTGTACGTTGTACAGTATATGATATGTTACTATAACCTGTATTAAATTTTTGACAGACGTGTTATCTGTGACGTTTTGAGTCAGATCATAATCATAATCATTTTGAATAAAACTTACTATTACATTACATGTCCAGTTTTGACTTCTGAGATGTCACTTTATTGAATGAATGTATTGTATATACGGTAGTATCTGTTGTTATGCCCTGTATCAATCCTGTGTGTCTCTTTTCTCCTCTACTTTCTTTCTTTCTTTCTTACTCTCTTTGGCTGTATATATCCAGTGGATCTCTTGTGTGTGTGCGTGTGTGTGTCCACAAATTGCTTTTACACTCTGATGGTAAAGCACATCTGCAGTTCATGTAATGATGTATTCAACAAAACTTTTAGAGCCATACACACACTGCATTGTCAATGACTCATTTAGTGGATCTGTACCTTCTTGAAGTTGTTCAAAAAGATGTACACACATACACTGACTTTCTAATATACACACATACACAAACACACACACATTGATTTCAAATTCAGCTATGACTTGCAAATATCGACTTATCAATCAATGAGTCTTATATCGCGCATATTCCGTGGGTACAGTTCTAGGCGCTCTGCAGTGATGCCGTGTGAGATGAAATTTTATACGGCCAGTAGATTGCAGCCATTTCGGCGCATATTTACCTTTCACAGCCTATTATTCCAAGTCACACGGGTATAGGTAGCCTAAGCAATTTTGCCAGGAAAGACCCTTTTGTCAATCGTGGGATCTTTAACGTGCACACCCAATGTATGGCGTTATGCACACACACACGCAGAAACGCTCACATCGAGTCCAAATTCAGCCATGTCTTTGCGATACCCTTTGCGGTCAAGTTTTGCAATCCCTTATCCTGCTGATTGCAAGCATGTACTGTATGATGTCCTTGAGAGGCCACACGTACAAATAGTTCTTTGAATTTCATCATTCTGACAATCGTTCAAAAATCCAAAGCTTCTTCAACTACAAGGAAGAAAATCATTTAGGGTTCTAGGAATGATATATTCCATAAACATCTTAACTATTTTCTCTGATATTAGAAAGAAAGCAGCTACTGTATTTTCTTTATTTCCTGCAGGAATCATTTGAGGCTTGTTTTTTGAGTCACTTGAGAAAATGTGACTCTATGTAATCGGTCAGTGTTAGTCTGTCCGGCCGTCCGTAGACACCACCTTAACGTTGGACTTTTCTCGGAAACTATCAAAGCGATCGGGCTCATATTTTGTTTAGTCGTGACCTCCAATGACCTCTACACTTTAACGATGGTTTCGTTGACCTTTGACCTTTTTCAAGGTCACAGGTCAGCGTCAAAGGAAAAATTAGACATTTTATATCTTTGACAAAGTTCATCGGATGTGATTGAAACTTTGTAGGATTATTCTTTACATCAAAGTATTTACATCTGTAGCCTTTTACGAACGTTATCAGAAAAACAAGGGAGATAACTAGCCTTTTCTGTTCGGCAACACACAACTTAACGTTGGGCTTTTCTCGGAAACTATAAAAGTGACCGGGCTCAAATTTTATGTGAACGTGACTCATTGTGTTGTGAATAGCAATTTCTTCCTGTCCATCTGATGCCTCATATAATATTCAGAACTGCGAAAGTGACTCGATCGAGCGTTTGCTCTTCTTGTTATTTTTTTGTGGTCACACACTGACTCGACTGAGCAGGGATTATTTTTTTTAACAATGCTTGTATGCCTAATCAGACAATATATTAGGCATAGATTTAACTTGGAAAAGAAAATACGAATTGTGGTTTTATTCCAGTGATTAGGAATGAGCAGAGTTCGCCATAGACAATGCCAGAGCTCAATATAACTGATTTTATTATTTGCATTACGAATCATAATTTCCCTCTTCCCCCCCCCCTTATGTTAATGACAACTTTCATGTTTGCGTTATTTTGCAGGCCCTGTCTCGTACTCGGGATGGTCTGCTTGTGACAGAGATGGATCTCAACCTCATCAGGCAGGTCAACGACAACTGGAACTTCAGGGTAAGAGTTTTGCAAACTTTAAGATACATGTACGTACTGAAAATCACTTTATTTTGAAGTTTGACGGAAGTTTTGTTGTTGTTTATATCTCTGCCGGATGAGTGAATACTCTTGGAAAATATGAAGAATGATTTCTCGCCTGACATAGGCCAATCTTCTTCTGTCTTCTTCTGCGTTCGTGGGCTTAAACTCCCACGTACACTCGTGTTTTTTGCACGAGTGGAATTTTACGTGTATGACCGTTTTTTACCCCGCCATTTAGGCAGCCATACGCCGTTTTCGGAGGAAGCGTGCTGAGTATTTTCGTGTTTCTATAACCCACCGAACTCTGAGATGGATTACAGGATCTTTTTCGTGCGCACTTGGTCTCGTGCTTGCGTGTACACACGGGGGTGTTCGCGGACACCGAGGAGAGTCTGCACACAAAGTTGACTGAGAAATAAATCTCTCGCCGAACGTGGGGACGAACTCACGCTGACAGCGGCCAACTGGATACAAATCCAGCGCGCTACCGACTGAGCTACATCCCCGCCTAACACAGGCCAATCACTTGTGAGCAGCCTGCCTCCACATGTGAACAAAGACACACCTCTCTCTAGTGAATAAATCCCTGCGCCTTGAATATGTGCGCAATATAAATTGCATAAAAAAAAAAAAAAATTTTAAAAATAAAAAATAAATATAAAAAATCCCTGCGCTTAGAACTGTACCCACGGATATAAGCGATATAAGCCTCATATTGATATTGATTGATCTAGTGATTGGCCTATAATGTCGCGCAGCAAAGCGTTCCTCATATTTTCTAAGTGTATTCAGTCTTTCACAGCACATACAAACCCGACAGAGTTATTTCCAAACATCGTCTAGTGTCTCTGATTTTGTTTGTGAACATTTTGAATTTTTGCCAACTGTATCCAGGTTTCCCAATTGCTTCGTTTCCGGCCGATTTATGTGGAGCACGTGATGCGCAAAAAAAATATTGGCGGTCTAGAAGTGTGGTCTGTGCAATGATCGTGGCGGCGCGGTTTTCTTGACAACCAAGGACGACCGCGCACGTTGTGATACGTCATTCGTTAGACCTCAATTGGAAGGCTTTTAAACCCTTACAGAGAGAGAGAATTCTCAGTGTCAGCCCTGACATCACTTGTTTACATGCCAAATGAAAGCATAGCTTTTGAGCTTTCATCTGAAATAGAAAGCAAGTCAATTGCTCGATTGGTTCAGAAGATGAAAGCAGTTGAAGACCGAAACTGAGATTTTACAGTGGCTGGTCCCAGCTTGAAAGTCTGCAGCAATGTAGAAGCAGAACGGATGGGCTGAAAGGCTTATGATATTTTACCCCCAAAAAGTTTAATTTGTAAAGGCAATTTTAGGCAACGACTTTGTTATACAGTAGAGACCCCATTTTAAGACCTCGAAAATCAGATAAAATCCGGTCTGAGAAAAAAGGGAGTCTTCAAAATGGAGGTACATTTACACAGCTGATGAACAGAAAGTCTGAGAAAGCAGGGTCTTTCAAGGGAGAACGACGGGCGCAGTGGCGTGGTGGTACAACGTCGGCCTCCTAATTGGGAGGTCGTGAGTTCGAATCCCGGTCGCTGCCGCCTGGTGGGTTAAGAGTGGAGATTTTTTCGATCTCCCAGGTCAACTTATGTACAGACCTGCTTAGTGACTTAACCCCCTTCGTGTGTACACGCAAGCACAAGACCAAGTGCGCACGGAAAAGATCCTGTAATCCATGTCAGAGTTCGGTGGGTTATAGAAACACGAAAATCCCCAGCATGCCTCCCCCGAAATCGACGTATGGCTGCCTGAATGGCGGGGTAAAAACGGTCATACACGTAAAAATCCACTCGTTCTGAAAACATGAGTGAACGTGGGAGTCTTAAGCCCATGAACGAAGAAGAAGAAGAAGAAAAGGGAGAAGCCTTAACTTAGGGGGTCTTAAAAGGGGGGTTCCACTGTATATAAAATGTGCATGTGAAATTGTATTTGTCTGTTCCAGATGATGAAGCTTCATCAGCATATCACATAACTTTTGTGGCCTGACTAAAAACTCTGTCTTTCACCATTCCAGACGACGCATTATCTTTTTTCGTTCTTCAGACGGTAGCGCCCGTTTCCTGAGCGGTAGTGTACCGCAGGTCCTCCAGACTGCCGTAGAGTTTTTGGGCCACAGGGGTGGGGTCTGTCCAGTTCCTCTTTCTGAGCGACGTATCTGACTTCAATCTCTGTTCCATATGACGCATCCTCTGACAACATTTATCTTCCCGTTTCTGTTCCATATGACGCAATTATTTTTATCTCTTTTCCAGATAGTGCAGCGCTTGATTTAAATCTTTTGTGTGTTCCAGATGACCCAGCGTCTGGATATGTACGCCAAAGAGTTCACTGAAGCAGTAAAGCCAGACTACAAGCCACCCGTCGTGAAGGAAAAATGAAATCCGCTTCTCTTTGCTCCCAATCTAGATGTAGGTGTAGAGCTCCCCACTAGTGATTCCGTCTTTTCTGAAGGGAATCACAGTTGGTAATTTCTTGAGGGCGTGAGTACACTGCGTCATTTGTGTTATCTTTTTTTCATACTAATCTTGTATGCAATTTTTATAATATAGGGACCATTTGTATTATGTCATTTTTTTTAGATAACTTATCTCATATACACAGGTTATGGACATTTATGTTATCTTTTTCTTTGTTAATGAATCCTATATTCCTAAACAATCCGAAGATGAAGTTATCTGGGAATGGTTGCCGTGAAGCTTGAATAATGGTGAACCTAGTCTTGCATATTCCCATAATAATTTGTTTTTAATACATGTCATGATCTTTTTGACTGCTGATCTGTGATTCTTTCCTGAGGGAAAGAGTGAAGTGTGTCGGGTCTGATTTTCTGGAGCTCATGACTACATTTGTAATAGTGGTCTTATTTCACGGAATGCATCCCTGCCAAGAAACATGCCGTCTCTTACGCAGTTTACATGAGAATTAACTGAACGATCTAATGAAGCAAGGTTTGCTCTCGTCATCTCTCAGCACGAAAAGGGGAAAGCGATTTTGCAGTTGGTTGATGCGGCCATTACAACTACAAGATCTGTAATATGTATGGATTATGTTATATAGCGGGCGATATCGGGCATTCTGGTGGGCATTTAGTTAAATTACTGACTTCATTTTGTGGTTTTAATTCTGTGATAATATAAGAAAGATTTGTTTGAAAAAATATATTTGCATACTTTTTTTTTGTTAACGATGATATTGAGGTGCTAGCGACTGAGATACTATATTTTAGTGATATGAATGTACTTCTGATGTTTGTCAGTCTTAAGTAATTAATGGTTTAAGTATGAACTGGGAACTCGTGGATTATTTTGAATGATGGGAACAAACGTAAGCCACAATTGCACTAAACAGGGTGGAACGCGCCACATTGAAAACATGGTGTTGTAGTTTCGGATTTTTCCATTGCATGGGTGAAGATCATACTCCAACATGGCTTTTATTGCGAGAACATACCAGGGGCTCACATCCACGTCGGACATCGGACATACATGGATATTTTTTCCAAATGTCCCGTACATTTTTCATGCAAGAGGACATATGTCCTATTGTTTTTGTCACAAAGTGGTCATTGTCCGATTATGCTTTCATTTGATCCGGACATTGTCAATACTTTCCAATTTACAGTAGTTTGATTTGCTATTTTATCGATGTTTTGCGAAGCGATGTGTCTCTCCAAGCAGACTGTATGTGCTTTTTATAGAGAGCTTCAAAGGGTTGCAACTCTGAATGCTCCAAGCCGGTTGACAGTTCGCGATTTTTTTCTCTGAACAAAAATTGGTGCCAGAAAAAATATGTCCCATTGATTTATTTTTGTTCAGGACAAAATTTTAATGTCCTATCACTTTTGCATTGTCCCGGACAATTGTCCTATGCCACCTCTCATGGATGTGAGCCCCTGACATACATATGACTCTCAATCAAAGTCCTGCTGGAGTATGGTGTTCACCCATGCAAATTGTTGACGGCGCTTTGCATACGTATTACTATTTCAGTCTAGACACCAAGTGTTACTGTTACTGTCTGGCATCTGCCTTGCAAGCCGGAAAAAAATGTCCCTCTTTCTTTTTGCTGCGATGCCCGTAGAATCCCTCCGCACTGTGGTGCTCTCAGACACCTCATATGTAGGCCGTATTGGATGTTCTCTGAACAGCTTCAGATTTTTCTTTTGTTTTGGTTACCTCCCCTGATGTGTTCTGTGTACACCCATAATTTGACCTATGAAAGATAATCTCAGGAGGGTACTGTATGTATTTGGTAGTAAGGTATGTGTTGTCCACCTAATTTTTAAGAAAACCAGGAAAAAAGTGTAAGTGGTAATGTGGCCGTATACAATGTGTAGAAAACAAGAAAAATAAATGTGTGCTTAAAGCCATATGTACTTGATGACTATACACGCTAATTGCTTTACCAACAGCTGGAAACATGCTAAATTAAGTTCCCTGCAAAATATTGTGGTCTAGGACCCCTTCAATGTTGAGATATTTGAATTTTTATTTTGATCTAGATCGTCCTATTTATAGATTTGCCAACAGAGGTAGCGTTGACGCAAGGGAAATAACTCCGCGTCTTTGTTGACATAGAACAAGCTGTAATGCATGTATATGGTCCGCGCATTGCGACATGATGCATTTGACATCGATTGTGGGCAAACTACACATCGTAAACACGGGAGCGAGTTAGTAAGCCTTTAAAGTGGCCTTATATGATGTGTATCAGTCGGCACAGTTCTGGAACAGATCTGTAAATCTGTAATTTGTGTATGTTGTTCAGTTTTGCTTTTCTTCAAGAGTCTTTTCTAGTGGTTACTCAAATTTTGCTTTACTGCCAATGACAGTACTGTATTTGATTGTTGTCATCTTGCCTTTTTTCTGAGGTCAGTTAATGGATGGATTTGTGATTGATATCTGTCAGTATCCCCATGATTTGGGTTTTTTCATAGAGTGACTATGCATTTTGACATCATCATGGAATTTTGGCGTAACTCAATCTTGACAGCTTTTCAGGAGAAGGCCAAAACTGATTATTTTTATTATGAAATATGGTTTATATTTGTAACTGGTATGGATAGAAAGAAAAAAGAATTTTAAATCATGTATTGTCCATCGTGTATTGTCCATCATGTATTGTCCATCATGTATTGTCCATCATTTATTGTCCATCATGTATTGTCAATCGCTTTTGAGAGAATATTTCTCATGCAGAACGATTTACTTAGTCTAAAGCACAAAAACATCAAAATCGCCAAGAATCGAGTTACCCCAAAATTCCATGATGACGTCAATTTATTCTTCTTCATTCCATTCAATCTTACAGAGATGACCTTTATAAAAAGCCAAGATGATGGATTATAATCATTAATGTATTTTTCTTAAAGGATCACTCCACCTCGTTAAACAGTTCACCTCAGATCAGACTTTCAGGCCTGCATCTCAGATCTGGCAAAAGGGCGGGGATGTAGCTCAGTTGGTGGCGCGCTGGATTTGTATCCAGTTGGCCGCTGTCAGCGTGAGTTCGTCCCCACGTTCGGCGAGAGATTTATTTCTCAGAGTCAACTTTGTGTGCTCACTCAGCGTGAGTTCGTCCCCACGTTCGGCGAGAGATTTATTTCTCAGAGTCAACTTTGTGTGCAGACTTTCCTCGGTGTCCGAACACCCCCGTCTGTACACGCAAGCACAAGACCAAGTGCGCACGAAAAAGATCCTGTAATCCATGTCAGAGTTCGGTGGGTTATAGAAACACAAAAATACCCAGCATGCTTCCTCCGAAAACGGCGTATGGCTGCCTAAATGGCGGGGTAAAAAAACGGTCATACACGTAAAATTCCACTCATGCAAAAAAACACGAGTGTACTTGGGAGTTTTAGCCCACGAATGCAGAAGAAGAAGAAGAAGATCTGGCAAAGCTTTTCCATCGTATAAGACCACCCTTCCACTTGGTCACATACCAACAGTCAACAGCTTAGGTGCCCTATGTGCACTCTGGTGTTTTTGTTCAAAGAATTTATTTTGCAAAAGGCACCAGTGCCTTTTCCGGAAATTAATTCATCAAAAAATTCCAACTCACCACAGCAAGCAGTCAGGCTGTTGCTTTTTGGTAGGTGACCAAGTGGAGGGTTGGTCTTTTTCCATGTTCTTCTTCTTCAGCGTTCCAGAATATTCTGGTTACGTGTGAGCTCGTTTTGCCCATTTTGGGTTCCCCAAACTATATTCTGAGAGCATAGTCGGCTCCACTCTGCTTTCGTTGAGTAGGCATGCTGGGTATTTTCGTGTTTCCATAACCCACCGAACTCGGACATGGATGACAGGATATTTTCCGTGCGCACTTGGTCTTGTGCTTGCGTGTACACACAAAGGGGGTTAAATCACTATAGCAGGTCTGCACATAAGTTGACCTGGGAGATCAGAAAAATCTCCACTCTTAACCCGCCAGGCGGCAGCGACCAAGATTCGAACACACGACCTCCCAATTAGGAGGCCGACGTCTTACCACGACGCCACTGTGCCCGTCGATTTTCCCATGGAAAAGCTTTGTCAGATCTGAACCAAACTGTTTTCATGAGGCGGAGTGGGCCTTTAACTACGAAAGTTTATGGCCAAGAGAAGGAACATGAATGTGACTGTCTCCTTTAATATGTGATTGATCGAAATGAACGTTTGATGCATGCTTGGTTCCACACCAGGACAAATACCAATGGCTTGTATGCTATATAAGGACTGGGTGGCCGAGTGGTAACACACTTGCGCTCGGAAGCGAGAGGTTGCGAGTTCGACCCTGGGTCAGGGCGTTAGCAATTTTCTCCCCCCTTTCCTAACCTAGGTGGTGGGTTCAAGTGCTAGTCTTTCGGATGAGACGAAAAACCGAGGTCCCTTCGTGTACACTACATTGGGGGTGTGCACGTTAAAGATCCCACGATTGACAAAATTGTATAGGCATAGATAAAAATGTCCACCAAAATACCCGTGTGACTTGGAATAATAGGCCGTGAAAAGTAGGATATGCGCCGAAATGGCTGCAATCTGCTGGCCGATGTGAATGCGTGATGTATTGTGTAAAAAAAATTCCATCTCACACGGCATAAATAAATCCCTGCGCCTTGAATATGTGCGCGATATAAATTGCATAAAATAACAATAAAAAAATAAATCCCTGCGCTTAGAACTGTACCCACGGAATACGCGCGATATAAGCCTCATATTGATTGATTGATTGATCAGGGGATTAAATTCTTGTTCTCTTTCGGGGGGCCCGGGTAGCCCAGGTGGTAGAGCACTGGACTTGTGATCGAAAGGTTGCTGGTTCGAATCCGGGCCGGGACGGACACGGGTCAACTTTATGTGCAGACCCAGAGACGGTATCCATCTCCCACCCCCGTGTCACCACAGTGGCACGTAAAAGACCTCTGTCATACTACCATAAGTGCAGATGGCTGATGCCACCTAAACACACATACACTTGTGTATGTCATCTAAAGTCAAGTCGGGGTAAAACCCGGGAACATGCCCATAATGGCTTTGCCGTGAGGGTGTAAAACTTGAATTTCTCTCTCTCTTGTTCTCTTTTATGTATTCTTAATTTTATGTAAATCTGTTAACTTTCTTATGCAGATAATAATCAACTTCTCAGGTGCATGTAAGTAAGCTGTATTAGAAAATGAAAGCTGTAATTCAATTCTTTGATATTTTGAATGGACACACATAACCAGTTTCTTTTGTGGTACAGGTAAACTGTTGATATGAAGAATAAAAGATATAAAGTTGAGTGCTTGTTCTTTTGTTCTGAGGCGTTTGTAAAATGCAGTGACAATAATTCTCAGGGGACCGGCACGGTTGGCCTAGTGGTAAGGCGTCCGCCCCGTGATCGGGAGGTCGTGGGTTCGAACCTCGGCCGGGTCATACCTAAGACTTGAACTTTGGCAATCTAGTGGCTGCTCCGCCTGGCATCTGGCATTATGGGGTTAGTGCTAGGACTGGTTGGTCCGGTGTCAGAATAATGTGACTGGGTGAGACATGAAGCCTGTGCTGCGACTTCTGTCTTGTGTGTGGCGCACGTTATAATGTCAAAGCAGCACCGCCCTGATATGGCCCTTCGTGGTCGGCTGGGCGTTAAACAAACAAACAAAAAATTCTCAGGGATGTTTAGTGAAGGGAAGTAACTTTTGCAGCATTTTATTGACAAGAGGCAGTTTTTACTTGTGAGCTTGTATTTTGCTTTATATTCAATTTTAAGTGATAATTCTGTAGTGGTTGCAACATTTTTTTCCGCAATAGCAAACCTGAAGTGGTGGCTCTGGGAGGTGGATGCAAATGAACACAAAGAGAGTGAAGGGTGTGTAGCCTAGTGGTTAGGACGCCGGGCCTTTAGTGTGGAAGGCTCGGGGTTCAAATCCCGGTGTGCTTTTGATACATGTAAGAAGTTTTCCTCTCCCAACAAATAATTCAAAATTGGTTGTCAAGGTTTAAAATTAATAGATCTGTTATGCATCCTGTGAATAACTCTTGTAGTCTTCCACATGCTTTAATATTAATTGTGTGTGTGTGTGCGTGGCTTGCGTGCATGTGTATGCTTGCGTCCGTGTGTGTAGTTTGTGTGTGTGTGCATGCGTGTGGTGTGTGTACATGTGTGTGTGTTTGTGTTGTTATTCTGTAACAAAAAAATATAGTCTAGTACCACCCAGATCGTGACAACCAGCCGCAAGTAAAACTGAAATTCCAGGATGCAGACTGGAGCAACGGGACATACCTTTCGAGTGCTTTTCATGCTTGTTAATTCCCTTTTCCTCTTGTTTGTTTGTGGGGTTTTTTTTTAGGGGGGGAGGGGGTATGAAAGTCACAAACATCATCTCCATCTCTCCCACCCCCAACCCCTCATCGAACACAAACAGGGCCAATGCAATCTGGTGTTTTCTCAGAAAAACGGAATGCCCTGGAGACAAAAATAAAGGTGAAGCAACGCGCCTAAACCAAGCTACGTGTGCGAAGACATAACTGAAGTGATCGATAGTACCAGTAGCTTCACCCCTCTTCGGCAATAAATATGGACTATGCCATTGCCGAAGGTTGAACATGAACTTGAAAGCTTGTTGACCTTTTTTTTTGCACGCGCGGGGGCGTGGGGAAAGCAAGGAAGCGAACGAGATTCGATCTGTTGCACGTCACACTGATGAGACGCACCCTTCCTTCCCCTCTCTCCGCTTTTGGACTCGCCCAAGTTGACCTGCTTTGTTCCCAGTGAAGAGTACGCGAGTTGACCTGGGTTGACCTCACGAGCTGGGGAGAGAGGGGTGGGTAACCGGGGACGTAAGGTCGAGAGGGTCATATGAGATGGTCGGTCCCCTCCACAGCCATGGCTGATGTCACGGTGAATACGGAGTCTGCGCGACTTCCAGGCCTGAAGTTCACAGGCACTGGAAAATTGTGTTTTGTGTTTCTGATCATGCAGAGAGAGGGAGAGAGAGAGACTTGAAAATTGTGTGTTTCTGATCATGCAGAGCGAGAGAGAGAGAGAGAGAGAGAGACTCAGAGAGAGAGACTGACACTTGTTTTATTGGTAGATGACGACCCATACAAACGCAAATAGGTTGAACAAAAGTGGACGTGATACAAACAAGAGAGAGATAGATAGATTGCAGGTTTCGACATTCATGTTGGGAGTCTTTTCTCATTTTTGAATAGCACAGAATTGGAAAAGCAATATAAAAGGGAGACAAAATATTAATGCAGAAAAGAGAAAAAGTAAGCTTACATCAGCAGGGCCGGACCAAATGAGTTGTAAGGGGGGGGTTCCTCCTTTTGGGGGGGGGGGGGGGGGAAATCAGCGAAGTGGCGAAGCCACAAGCGCGCGCGTGCGAACTAGGGGGGTCCGGGGGCATGCTCCCCCGGAAAAATTTTGAAAAACGGTTAAAATCTGTGCAATCTGGTGCATTCTGGGCCTTGTTTTGAGGGTTAAGAGCAGCATTTTTTGGTGCTAAAACTAGTAAAAAAATAAACCACTCAAAGCAAGGTACATGCTTTTTCCAGGGGTGGGGTTCCGGAACCCCTGGAACCCCCCTCTGGGTCCGGCCCTGATCAGTCATTATGTTTGAGAGGGAGAGGGTTTTCCTCATGTAGCGAAAAAGGAGAAAACTTAGTGCGAGTCAATTAAATGTGTGTGTGAGAGAGAGAGAGAGAGAGATAATTAATATGCAAAACACAGATTTCCATGGCCTGTCTTTTTCTAGGTCTGCCGAGCTTTGCACTTCGACGATGCACGCAAGGGCTAAAAGAGCAAAACAATTTAATCCAAGCTTTTTATTCCATCAGGTGTTGTGAAAATAGGTGAACTACTTTACATCTGACATTGACAAGATAAAGGAATATTCAAGTCTTTCTCATAAAAAACTGTACGTGAAAGGGTGACTAAAGATGTGTGTCAGTTGTGCGGCCGTTGTGTGTGCAATGTGTGTGTGTTGCAGAGATAGAGAGAGAATGTGTGTGTGTGTCAGAGAGAGAGAGACTGAGAACTTTGTGTGCGTGTGTGGCACAGACAGAGAGAGAGAGAATGTGTGTGTGTGTCTGTGGCACAGAGAGAGGGAGAGAGAATGTGTGTGTGTGTGTGACACAGAGAGAGAGGGAGAGAGAGAATATGTGTGTATGGCAGAAAAACCGTGAGAGGGACATTGTGTGTGTCAGAGAGAGAGAGGGGGGAGGGGGGGAAGAGAGAATCTGTTTGTGATCCAGCATAAATACTGCGTTTGAAATAAATACCAATAAACAATAGTTCGGTGTTGTTTTGTTAACGCGTCAAGCAAAATGTCACCACACACTCAAGCCACAGTTTTGTGACACAGACAGACAGATGTGACCCTCACTGTGACATTTCTAACGATGCCCCGAGCCAAGCCCCTTCCATTAACCGACTTTACTCAGGCCACCACTTCTTTTTATTTTAAGACAGGTCTCACCTCCGGTAAGAGAACAGTCCAAGAGAACCCAGTAGTTCCAGTCTGACTTTCCGGGTTGTATATAACCCAGAGTTCAATAGGACACGGAATAAAAGAACTGTCTCGGGCCTGCTCCACAATCACAGAAAGTTCTATGACCTGCTCATTAGGAACAGAACCGTTTGGCCCGGGTTTTACGCAAAGACACCGTCTCCGTCCGGAGGTCAAAGTCGGGACGTGGGTCAACAATGGGTGCCGCATAACTTGGACTCGGCCGCTGGGACAGAGGACAAAGCAGGTCACTTCGGCAGCGGCTGGGTCCCAGTCACCAAGTCGCACTCGCACTCTCGCAGGACACAACACTCTACAAGTGCACGCGCCCGCCAGCGCACGTTGACCGCGTTTGACCCCGCCTTATGGTACGCGTGCACTTTCCCATAGTTCGTGCATCGCGGTGGAGTGGAAGAGAACTGATGATGCGGGTTAATTAATATCGCCCGAGAGCTGCACTGCTGTTATGTGTGTCGTTAGCGAGCAGTTTTCCGCTCGCAGGAAGTAAGCTGCATGTGGAAATTGTTGGGTGTAGGTTGTTATTTTTTGTCTCTCAGAGATGGGTTGGTCCATTTACTCAGAGTGGTGTGGATGGGTTGTGAATTTAGGAACTGAACACCCCACCCCCCAGCTTATATATGGGTCCGCCCACTTAATTTTGTGGGGATGGGTGGTGTTGGTTATTGTAGTGTAGTGTGGGTGTGATAGTGGTGGTGATGTTGGTGGTGGTGAACGTGATGGTGGTGGTGGTGGTGGTGTGTGTGTGTGTTTGTGTGTGTGTGTTCCACACTTTAGCACACTGGCATTGCGTTTTTATATTTAGTCAAGTTTTGACTAAATATTTTAACATCGAGGGGGAATCGAAACGAGGGTCGTGGTGTATGTGCGTGTGTGTGTCTGTGTGTGTCTGTGCTTGTGTGTGTGTGTGTGTGTAGAGCGATTCAGACTAAACTACTGGACCGATCTTTATGAAATTTTACATGAGAGTTCCTGGGTATGAAATCCCCGAACGTTTTTTTCATTTTTTTGATAAATGTCTTTGATGACGTCATATCCGGCTTTTCGTGAAAGTTGAGGCGGCACTGTCACGCCCTCATTTTTCAACCAAATTGGTTGCAATTTTGGTCAAGTAATCTTCGACGAAGCCCGGACTTCGGTATTGCATTTCAGCTTGGTGGCTTAAAAATTAATTAATGACTTTGGTCATTAAAAATCTGAAAATTGTAAAAAAAAATAAAAATTTATAAAACGATCCAAATTTACGTTTATCTTATTCTCCATCATTTGCTGATTCCAAAAACATATAAATATGTTATATTCGGATTAAAAACAAGCTCTGAAAATTAAATATATAAAAATTATTATCAAAATTAAATTGTCGAAATCAATTTAAAAACACTTTCATCTTATTCCTTGTCGGTTCCTGATTCCAAAAACATATAGATATGATATGTTTGGATTAAAAACACGCTCAGAAAGTTAAAACAAAGAGAGGTACAGAAAAGCGTGCTATCCTTCTTAGCGCAACTACTATCCCGCTCTTCTTGTCAATTTCACTGCCTTTGCCATGAGCGGTGGACTGACGATGCTACGAGTATACGGTCTTGCTGAAAAATGGCATTGCGTTCAGTTTCATTCTGTGAGTTCGACAGCTACTTGACTAAATATTGTATTTTCGCCTTACGCGACTTGTTATATTTAGTCAAGTTTTGACTAAATATTTTAACATCGAGGGGGAATCGAAACGAGGGTATGGTGTATGTGCGTGTGTCTGTGTGTGTGTGTGTGTAGAGCGATTCAGACTAAACTACTGGACCGATCTTTATGAAATTTGACATGAGAGTTCCTGGGTATGAAATCCCCGAACGTTTTTTTCATTTTTTTGATAAATGTCTTTGATGACGTCATATCCGGCTTTTCGTGAAAGTTGAGGCGGCACTGTCACGCCCTCATTTTTCAACCAAATTGGTTGAAATTTTGGTCAAGTAATCTTCGACGAAGCCCGGGGTTCGGTATTGCATTTCAGCTTGGTGGCTTAAAAATTAATTAATGACTTTGGTCATTAAATATCTGAAAATTGTAAAAAAAAATAAAAATTCATAAAACGATCCAAATTTACGTTTATCTTATTTTCCATCATTTGCTGATTCCAAAAACATATAAATATGTTATATTCGGATTAAAAACAAGCTCTGAAAATTAAATATATAAAAATTATTATCAAAATTTTTTTTCGAAATCAATTTAAAAACACTTTCATCTTATTCCTTGTCGGTTCCTGATTCCAAAAACATATAGATATGATATGTTTGGATTAAAAACACGCTCAGAAAGTTAAAACAAAGAGAGGTACAGAAAAGCGTGCTATCCTTCTTAGCGCAACTACTACCCCGCTCTTCTTGTCAATTTCACTGCCTTTGCCATGAGCGGTGGCCTGACGATGATACGAGTAAAATGGCATTGCGTTCAGTTTCATTCTGTGAGTTCGACAGCTACTTGACTAAATATTGTATTTTCGCCTTACGCGACTTGTTATTGTTTCAGACGAAGCTGTGACTGTGCAGCATGTGAAACCAAGTTGTTCAAAATTATGTCTTGCGGGGGTAGGCCGTGTGTCAGTGTGTGTGTGTGTGTGAGTGTGTCAGGTGTGTGTGTGTGTGTGTGTGTGTTTGTGGTGAGTGTGTGTGTGTGTGTGTGTGAGTGTGTGTGAGTGTGTGTGTGTGAGTGTGTGTGTGAGAGTGTGTACGCAACTTCAATAGATTTTCAGTGTTGTGTATTCGCTCCCACTTCTATCCTTATTCCAACCTTGTGCTGAAAGACTGTTGTCGTCATATGATCAGTCATTCGCCGTGTTCGATTTTAATGCTTGAACGAGAAACAAAACAAAAACCACTTGGCAGACGTCTGTGTTTGTCAAGGTAGTAATATTTCATCGCCTAGCCACAGGCAATGGAATCAATTTACTGTCTTCGAACTCTGACTACTGTGTGCATGAGGTCAGTGGCGGCTGCTAAAAAAAATCCCCCCCCCCCCCCCAACAACAACAACAACAAAACACACACAAAAACCTACAAAACCAACAACAAAACAACAACAAAACGCACACAAAGACACTTTTTAAAGCGTAGAATTTTGCCCTCACCGTAATAAATATTTTAGAAGGCTAAAACACACAACAAAACGTAATTTTAAAACCACAAAAAAAGTAATTCATTTCTTGTGCCTCTGGTAATGCCAAGCGTAAAGTCAAGACTGTCTGTAAAACAAAATTTAATTTTTTTTATAGTTTTGTTAGAGGTCACCTCTGACGTTTGATTCTGTGGATGTCCGGCTACGACGTTTCATAGGCGCTTGATGTGACTACTTGAATCATTCATAACTGAGTTCTCTTTGTTTTAAAGTCATCTTTCTTTACTGAGCAAATTCATTTCACGAATCAAAGTTTTGGTCTTGAAATTCAAACTGAAACACACACACACACACACACACACACACACACACACACACACACACACACACACACACACACACCCTCCCTCTCACACATACAGCACTGACACACACATACGGCACACATACGGCACACGCACACACACACACGCACACACACACACACTTATACATGTACACACACACACTTACACATATACACACAAACGCACGCACACACACACACACACACACACACACACACACACACACACACACACACACACACACACAAATTTACAACCACCAGCCATAGTGTTAGTGTATACCTGTTGAATTAACAGAAGCCAGATAGACTTTTTATCATGCGAAGCATTCCAAATAAGAACAAGAAGAGTGAAATAGAACACTTAAGAAAACAAATATTAAAAAACAAACAGTAAATGGAGGCGCTTAGTTAAGGGCAAAATACATCTGCGCAGTCACCACGGCGCTGCATGCTGCGATAGGGATTATGACGAGTACTTGGCCTGTTTTCTTTTCACGCAACGTGTAGCGGGCTGGGGAAAAAAAAGAATCACCTCTGATCGGCGCTGCATAGTCCTACACACAAATATGACCCGTTCTCACCAACCGATGGATACGTTGACTTTTAACATCCTGTAATATGTATATGCTAAGAAAGTACCGAAGTCCCTCTTTAAGATGATGTAAGTTGCAAGTGAGTGCCCGGTAAACAAAATGATTTTGTTACATTAGTTTAAAGCTACTTACCAGCATGTCAGTCGGCCATTTTGAAAAATCACTGTTGAAGTTGTCACACTGAAAACAGGTATTTTTCCCTAGCAACCTAGGTAATACATGCTTCGTAGCTTATGAAATGGTGAGAAAAAGTATATAAGAGCATAGAAATGAGACCAGAAAGAGTTTTTATGTTTTTGCCGTTACAGCCGTTATGGTATGATTGGGTTTCTGTGAAAGTCTTGGTGCACTAGATAAAAAATTTGTCTTTGACCTTTGCAACTCGGAAAATTAATATAATAAGCGAGAGTTCTGCAAATAATCAGTTTGACAATGTGGCCTTGTGTGGTCTTTGTTTACAAGAAAGGGACGCTACGGATTTAGAGCAGGTATCAATAAAATCAAATTTAACACATTTTTTGGATTATTTTGACTAAATACAGGCAGTTTTAAAGGCAGATGAAGCATAGTTCTCTCTGAAACAGCAAAAAGGTGAACTGATTTCAACCATATTGACCCTCACCACCTTATTCTGTTCACCGTAAGCAGCTGGCCGCCAGCGACTTATCTATCATTTTGTGAGAACGAGTCACAAATATGCATTTTCAGTTTGCAGCTATTATAGCAGCCCCTCTGCACTGTGGAAAGGATAACAGCTTTTCAGCTTTTCACCTATGTAACTGCAGCAGGACAGACGACGCACTGCAGATTATCCCAGCCCGCTACACGTTGCGTGAAAGGAAAACAGGCCAAGTACTCGTCATAATCCCTATCACGGCATAAATAATAGGCAGTGCGTCGTCTGTGCCGCTGAAACTGCGCAGGTATATTCTGGCCATAAGGGGCTCCGCTCACATAGGTAACTTCAGCAGGACCGACGACGCACTGCAGATTATCCCAGCCCGCCACATGTTTCATGAAACGAAAACAGGCCAAGTACTCGTCATAATCCCTATGGCAGCATCAATAATATGCAGTGCGTCGTCTGTGCCGCTGAAACTGCGCAGGTATATTCTGCCCTTAAACGTGCGTGCAAAACGGTCACAACGCGGGTAGCGCTGCAGATACAGTCATTCACAAATATAGATTTTCAATTTGCAGCTTTTATAAGCAGCCTCTCTGCACTTTACAGCACTTGACAAATCCAAATAGAACTAGGACGCGACCGGCCTTTTTATGCTTCCGCGTAAAATTGAGTGTCACGATTGAAAAATCGTTGCCACACGTCGACGACCAAACGAGGTCAGTAGGTTTCGCTGGGGAGACCGAGAACCAATTGCTTTATAGTTACACCCCCGGTATAGGGGTGTGTATAGGTTTCACTCGATGTGTTTGTGTTCGCAAGTAGATCTCAAGAATGAACGGACCGATCGTCACCAAACTTGGTGAACAGGTTCTATACATTCCTGAGACGGTCCTTACAAAAATTGGGACCAGTCAAACACACGGTTAGGGAGTTATTGGTGGATTAAAATTATACAAGGCCTGGTATAGACGGACACCCCCGTTGGTCAAAGGGAAATAACCATTCTCACTGCCACCAACTGAGAAGGTTATTTCCCTTTGACGGGGGTGTAGTTCCTATCGGAGGAATTTCTTGTTTGTTTAAAAATGCAATGATTCCTTCTCGTGAGAGCAATTATGTTCACAAACACAGACCTTTTTTTTAACGAGATTAAAGGCACACTCAGCTTCCCGTAAACCATCAGTTTCTGGTTACAGACAGTGTCATGGACAAACACCCTTTTGTTTAAACACTCACCGCTTGAGAACATCATGCCAATGTGCCCTCCGTAAAGAGCGAGCATTTTTCAAAGAATTTATTTTTGCGTGGCCAGCCGGATTGTCTGTACCACAATCGGACGCCTCGTTTAATTGGCGCTAGAACTAACTTTTAAAATCTAAATAATTAATGATTGACAGTTTGTAACACAAACATTCTTAAATCATAAAAAAAAATTTCTCATCAAGACAAGATCAATACAATATGAAGTTTTGAAAGTTTAAAAAAAGGGTAGCCCGGAAGCAGCTGCTAGGTCATGCAAGGTCGTGTTGCAGACGAATGTTCTGCATAAGTTCTTGCTCTTTGAAGCTAACCGCCGCCGATAAGTTCGTGTGACTCGCCGCCGTTTGTTGCGTTTTAGATTCAGAGGTACACAATAGCGTGCTATAGCAGATACAACAAGTCGCATCGAAATCACAAACTGACGACTAAATTGTGAAAAAAAGGAAAGTGGATTACACGGGTTCACGATGTCTCAGGGGTTAGATAAACCACGAAATCTGGTGTGTGGTTTGCGCAAGCGAAATAGCCGTTAAAACGAACTGTGTCATTTAATGCTATCAAATGCTATTGCAAGTGTGTTCCATAAGGTTATAACTGCTTTTTATCGTGAGAAGATTTAAATCGTTCTGTAAACCATTTGAGGCAGACTGGGCCTTTAAGGCATCCTCTAACTTAGGCTAGTGGCATCATGTAACAATCTGGGAGAGTGGGAACTATTGGTTGGGCTATTGTTCCTCCGAAAGCGGCGTTTGGCTGCCTAAATGGCGGGGTAAAAACGGTCATACACGTAAAAATCCACGAAGAAGAAGAAGAAGGTTGGGCTATTGCGTAAGCGACACCTGCGCAATCTGCTACCATCCAATCAGCTAAAACATCCCACCGGTGGTAGAGCACTGGACTTGTGATCGAAAGGTCGCTGGTTTGAATCCGGGGACGGTCACGGGTCAACTTTATGTGCAGACCCAGAGACGGTATCCATCTTTCATCCCCGTGCCGGCGAAGCCGGCGAAGCCGGCGAAGCCGGCGACACCCGGCAGAGCCGGGTCCCAGGCGCAGCCTGGTATTCGGCTCTACTTCTTCCCGGCGAAGCCGGTACCTGGCGAAGCGGGTAATCATCTAGTATACTATATATATGTCAAGGACGAACTTTACCCCATCACAGTTAGTACAGCGCACCTATGATTGCTGCTTACTTGATGCTCACAATAATGACCATAGAATTGATTTATATCACAATGCACAGTACCAACCAAGAAAAAACACATAATTTTTATGAAAAGTCCCGGTGAGAAACTGGAACAATTAATTTTTTTTCGGGCTTTTTCGATATTTAAAAAAAAAAAATGCCAAAGAAATTAGCAACTTCTTGGACAAAAACGAGAACCCTATCATGCTGCATATCAAATGAAAGGGCTTGAGCTGAATAACAAGAATATTAAGCTAAAATCCATTTCCGGTCAAATGCTGATGAAATATTCAGTAAGAAAGTTATTTCCCGCGGTAACGGTGATCACACCTGATGACGAAAAGCATCATAACAAAGAAAATCCCTTACATGATGCATAATTCAACCTAGATACCTATCTGACTCTATTTCTACAGTCCTAGTGACTCCTACCTCAAATATTAGTCTCCTCCTCCTCTTCATCCATGGGAAGCATCGAATTGAGGCAACTTATTCCACGGCACTGTCCACAGACAGTTGTGCAGCGAAGGCCGACCTTCCGGCAACTACAGCGTTGTGAGGAACAGTCAGTAGTGCAACCACATCTGATGATGTTCATTAACTCCTCAGGGGCTGGAGGAATGTCAGTGTGAACAGGAAGCAGCTGTCCCCGCTGAAGCTGAAACCCCCATTCTTCAGGCATGAGCTCCAGATTGGTACCCAAACAAGCCCACTCCTGAACCTGGTAAAAGACCCTGTAGGAGTGGTACTTGGCTGCAGCTGAAGTAGGAGGCAGGACTTTTGGCTGAACTTGCTTAGAGCCGGTGAACACTTTCTCGTGGTACTTTACCAGCCGAAGCTTGTCAAGAGTGTCACCATCATTTCCTTTGTAGATGTCGACTAACAGTTTCTCTCCTGTCTCTGCAATCATCTGGTGATCCGAATTAGTCTGCAGTAAAACCTTAGCACTATTTTCAAACAGTTTGTTCTTTTTTTGCAGTCTCTTCACTGGGACACATTTTCCGACACTGAAAGGCCGAGAAGTTGTGTCACAGCCACTAAATGCATGCGCGAATAAGATATTCTTGCACACATTGGGGCCAAGACGGCTCTGCGTTGATCTGATGTCCCAAATTCTTGTTGTACTTGCCCTGCTTGAGGAGAAGAACACATCCTTCATGTCTGACTTGACATGAAACAGAAGAAGAATGAGTAGGTCTGTGTCTTCCCCAACAACATATGTAGTGTATTCTACGGCAGACTGAAGTGCGACCTGAACTATGACACAGTCAGCATCCCCCTGAGCATGCTGCACCGGAATCCCATTCTCCTCAAAGCAATTGCCAACAAGATGAATGAACCGCTGTTTGTTGGTGGTGTTGGAGAGGAACTCCTCCTTCTTCTCTGAGAGCAACATGTCAGGAGTGAACTGCACATCACGGCCAGGCAGGGTGCGTCTTTGAACATGGGCCATGTCTTTGGTCGAAGGGCCCCCAAAATACCCATCAAAGACGACTGTTGCATGAGGGTATGAGTTCTTCACATACTCAACATACCTCTCAGCCAAGTGCGTGTAGGATGTGCCTCTCAGCCAAGACAGTTGATGAATTAAAGAACATTTCCTGCTTGCAGCCTTCACTGGCATCCCACAAGTGCTTTGCCAAGAGGTGTTTGCTGGATTCTTGCATGAACCCGCTGTCGTCAAACAAGGATGAGGGCAGGGCTGTCAGTTCATGCTGGAAAATGTCTTGGAGCTTGGACAAGTCGCCACCAGCAACATGAAGAAGGCGCTGGAAAAGCAGCTGTGGATCTATGCTGACTCGCTCACCTCCAATCTTGACAGTGGGTTTGGTGCTCATGGTCACAGCCTCCTCCTTTTTCTTGAAACTGACCGCTGACACTGCTTGGCCTGTCATTGTCTGGAGAATTCGATGCCCAATCACTTTGGCACTGTCCACGTTAGCAGATGTGTCTGATGTCAGGCCAGTTGCTATGCAGACAAGTTGGTGTCCCTCCGTCTCAAAAGGGTTTCTTTGTAGAACGTATGTAACTATAGTGCTGGTGTCCTTGTCATCTTTCCGCTGTCTTGCCTCCGTGAGAAATTGCTCAGTTGCTAGCTGCGCTGGCTTCAAAACCAGTTAGCACCTTCAGTGTGGGTTTGATCCCCACGTTCTGCTAGGGATTTATTTCCCAGAGTCAACTTTGTTTGGGTACCAGTCTGGAGCTCATGCCTGAAGAATGGGGGTTTCAGCTTCAGCGGGGACAGCTGCTTCCTGTTCACACTGACATTCCTCCAGCCCCTGAGGAGTTAATGAGCATCATCAGATGTGGTTGCACTACTGACTGTTCCTCACAACGCTGTAGTTGCCGGAAGGTCGGCCTTAGCTGCACAACTGCACAAGGACTGGGTGGCCGAGTGGTAACGCACTTGCGCTCGGAAGCGAGAGGTTGCGAGTTCGACCCTGGGTCAGGGCGTTAGCAATTTTCTCCCCCCCTTTCCTAACCTAGGTGGTGGGTTCAAGTGCTAGTCTTTCGGATGAGACGAAAAACCGAGGTCCTTTCGTGTACACTACATTGTGGTGTGCACGTTAAAGATCCCACGATTGACAAAAGGTTCTTTCTTGGCAAAATTGTATAGGCATAGATACAAAATGTCCACCAAAATACCCGTGTGACTTGGAATAATAGGCCGTGAAAAGTAGGATATGCGCCGAAATGGCTGCGATCTGCTGGTCGATGTGAATGCGTGATGTATTGTGTAAGAAATTCCATCTCACACGGCATAAATAGATCCCTGCGGCTTGAGTCCGAGTCTGGAGATACGCGCGCGATATAAGATTTCATATAACATAACTGCCTGTGGACAGTGCCGTGGAATAAGTTGCCTCAATTCGATGCTTCCCATGGATGAAGAGGAGGAGGAGACTAATATTTGAGGTAGGAGTCACTAGGACTGTAGAAATAGAGTCATATAGGTATCTATGTTGAATTATGCATCATGTAAGGGATTTTCTTTGTTATGATGCTTTTCGTCATCAGGTATGATCACCGTTACCGCGGGAAATAACGTCCTTACTGAATATTTCATCAGCATTTGACCGGAAATGGATTTTAGCTTCATATTCTTGTTATTCAGCTCAAGCCCTTTCATTTGATATGCAGCATGATAGGGTTCTCATTTTTTTTTCCAAGAAATTGCTAATTTCTTTGGCATTTTTTTTTTAAATATCGAAAAAGCCCGAAAAAAAATTATTGTTCCAATTTCTCATCGGGACTTTTCATATGTGTTTTTTCTTGGTTGGTACTGTGCATTGTGATATAAATCAATTCTATGGTCATTATTGTGAGGTGAAATCATAAGTGGCCTAGACTAAGTTTTAATCGCCGCACTAACGATTAATAAACTCTCTCTCTCTCTCTCTCTCTCTCTCTCTCTCTCTCTCTCTCTCTCTCTCTCTCTCTCTCTCTCTCTCTCTCTGTACGTGTTCCCTTTTTACATTTAGTCAAGTTTTGACTAAATGTTTTAACGTTGACCGGGCATCGAGATGGGATCTGGTGTACGTGTGTATGTTTGTATGTATGAGTATGTGTGTGTGTAGAGTGATTCAGAGAAAACTACTGGACCGATTTTCATGAAACTTCACATGTGAGTTCATGAGTATGATATCCCCAGACGTGTTTTTTTCGTTTTTTTATTTTTTTTTTATAAATGTCTTTGATGACGTGATATCCGGCTTTTTGTGGAAGTTGAGGCGGCACTGTCACGCTCTCATTTTCCAACTAATTTTGTTGATATTTTGGTCAAGTAATCTTCAACGAAGGCCGGACTTTGGTATTGCATTTCAATTTGGAGGCTTACAAATTAATTAATGAGTTTGCTCATTAAAGTTGTCATGAAAATGAAATTTTCGCAAACAGATTCAAAATTGATTGCATCGTATTCCTCATCAAATTCTGAATCTAAAAATATATACATATGTTATGTTTATTCTAGAAATGTGATCGCAATTAACGATCAAAGGTTAATTAGGTACTACGATTATAATTTTAGAAATGAGTTACTAAACAGCTTGACTAAATGTAGTAATTTCGCCTTACGCGACGTGTTATCTTTGACATGACATATTTTGCCCACCCTTCGAGGGCCGTCAGCGAATCAATGTTCACGTTTTAGCACTGGTCTGCACCGAGACAGCCGCGGTCGCGGACTGGGGGCCTATCTCCTTTGCACTCATTCGCACGGGTTCCGGGTCAGAGCGAGCAGCCACCCAACCTCTGCGTACTTGCTCACACTCAGATGCCTCGCTTGCACTATACTGGCCGAGGGCACCGCCGAGGTTTCAACGATATGAACCGTTTTTACTGCAGTGCACTGGCGTGACTCAATAGGAGACGGGTGACACAGACTCTTTGCTGAAACAGGACAACGGAAATCATGTCGCCATGATAACTTGACTGTCATTGTTGTCCACGACCTAGCCCCCCACTGCACACCCTGAGCACTGTGATTTTCAGGGCTTAGTGCACGTACACGACTCAGTGGTTGCATGCGTGCAGTGCTTTTGTACGGCGAGAGTAAATTATCTGAGGATAATTGCTGGTTTTCTTTTTTAATTTAAATGTTCAAATCTGCTTTTGTTCTATTGCCAAGATCGTTAATAACTTGAGGAGATGATAAACTGCGAATAGTGTCTATACTAAAGAAATGATTAAGCCGCGATGTTCGGAAATAACTCAGTCGGGGTTGTGTGGCTTGTCGCGGCAGGAGTGACTACTCTGGTTTCTATGCCAGGAGGCAAACCGACTTGCCCACGTGATATTCACAGGCGAGTCATAGCTAGCGATCGAGGCGTGTGTCTGAAACATGTGGTGGCCCGGATCAGGAGCACGTATGGAAAGTTTGCCTCAATAAAAGTAAGGGTATTCACTCTTTCACAAACCTCATACCTGACATAGGTGTTTCCGGATCAGTTCCTCAACTTAGGTCAGCAGATTCAGTTGGAAAGCCTAACCACATTAGCGTTTATTTATTAATTAATAAAAATAATACTCTATTATTTATTTATATAATTTTGGTAGTACACCTAGCTGTATCTGGTCCAGGTCACCTTGAACTTTAGCGTTGGCGTTGTAAATTCAGGGAAGTTTTCTGCTGCAATCTACGCGGCTTTGAATTTGCATAACTTTATTTGAATTGCCATTCGAGTTACCGAATGAACTGTACAGATGACTTTTGTGGGGTTTTTTTTAACGTGTGTCCCCGGACATTTACTTATAATCATGGTGATCAGTCGATGACCCACAGAGACTTATTTCTGCGCAGCAAAAGCTGCAGCAACAGCACTAATATTCGTATCGTTTAAAATCATAGTACATGTGACCAGCAAAGGCTTGTGCATGTTTTTTTAAATGAATTTATTTAAAGACTACACCCGGACAGTAACATAAAGCTTACGTGACGTTTTTGAACGTATAATGTATTGGTGTGCAGCAGCCCGGTTAGCGCCATACTTACACTGACATACCGCTGACAATAAAACAACTAGTCCACTTGGCACTGGGGTGTGTGTTCTCAATTTGCAACACCGCTCAAATTCAAGCGTGGCCTGTGGGTCCATTCTGTCGTTATATATATACTGAAAGGCATAAATTCTGCAAATAGTGCATTGAACGATTTTGCTTTCAAACGAAAATCAGATTGAACCTGTAATTTGTAGTTGACATCTTGAGTGTCGGAGCAAATGTTTCACGCTGTCAGCGTGCGCTTTGCAGTATTGCTGATCCAGCCACAGCTCACTGTGCTAATAAAGACAATGGGCTGAACGGGAGACAATAACGTAAAAAAGATAGTGTATGGCCCTATAAAATGCAACTGGCTGTTTGGCTGTATCAGATATCGCAATCATGCCACGACTTGATGAAGGAGAGAGACAGCAAGCGATTGGGATGCTTAGAGCTGGCCAAAGCATTGAACGTGATGAACACTGAACGTTTTCCGAAATCATTGCGCTTGGACTCAGTCACTTTTTTTGAAAAATTGTCATTTCATGATGTTCTATTCAAAATCAATAAAGCGAAGGTTTATAAACACTAAAATGGCCAATAAATAAAATATTCAAACATTGAAAACATTCACCACTGAGTTGATTTTTGTGATTTTTTAAAGTTCAGTTTGCGGAATTTATGCCTCTCGGTATAATTTATATCCCCTACCCTGTATTTTAAATGTGTGTGTGTGTGTGTGTGTGTGTGTGTGTGTGTGTGTGTGTGTGTATGTGTGTGTGTGAGTGTGTTTCAAGTGTGTGTTTGTGTGTGTGTGTGTGTGTGTGAGTGTGTTTCAATTGTGTGTGTGTGTGTCCGTGTGCATGTGCGAACTACTATCCAATGTGCAAAAAAAAATAAAAAAATGATTCGAGCACCTGAACGAGTCAGTCAGTCTCGCAGCACGTCACACAACAACGAATCTATGACACAAACCGGTTATGCAAATTGAAATGTCCTATTGTAATCTGATAAAGAATATAAAAATATACTCCACGGCACTTTGAGAGTGTCAACCCGGTGCACGTGCACAAACATCGTTCTGACCCAAATAATCATTTTCTTCTCAACAGCTGCGGGGACATTGCATGCTCGTTTGGCTTTAAAACTGTTTGCACTGATAGAGGGGACACTTTGTAACACATGCCAAAAATGGTGTCACATGTCGACCTGCCCTGCTCCGGTTCATAATTTTCCTTGATCAACCCAATACATCTGTCAAAAAAGAAAAAGGAAGAAAACAGAAGAAATTTTTTTTCACAGGCGCATGGAATACATACATTTGTTACCCTCCACCACGAAATGAGTCACATGTCACCTTTGCATGATTTTCATATTTTTTACATTTTCCTAACGAGTTTTTTATGCTCTATCCAGTGGTGAAAACCGTTTTAGAAAAGAACGAAAACTGGTTGAGTTATAAGCCTGTGACTAAGGTGACCCTCACACTGTTACCATACACTCCCCGGACTTATATTAAACCTTGCGCAGAACCGCGCGAGGTGACATGCGACTCATTTCGTGGTGGAGGGTCACATTTTAAGATAACACGGGAGAACATAAATCGGTAAGCACACAGACAGACATACTGACACACACACACACGTACGCACACACACACACGCACACAGACACTAACACACACACACACACAAACACTGACACACACACACACACACACGCGCGCACCCACACGCGCGCACCCACACAATCATACACACACACACACGACACACGCCTACACACTGACACACACACACCCGTAACACACACACACACACGTACACACACACACACACACACACACATGTTGGAAGAACACTAGTCACAATTTAAAAGACACCGCATAACAGAATCTCAATTTCATAACTGCAGAGCCTGAAAGAGATCCGAGTGCCTATGTATCGATTCCGCATGCAACCCTTAGGAAAACGAATCACTCATTTCAACAAGAGCGGCAGGCAGGATCAAATGAAGTGGGACATTTTCCACTGGAATCCGGATATATCGCAAAGTCGTATCTCGCCATTCTGGGAAATCAAACACTGGCGCACTGATAACCTGTGCAAGCAGCTTCGAGTACTAACTCGGTCAATCAATATAGCTGACTTAATTCTTGCTCAAGCGAAGGTCATGTTTTTTTGATATGTGAAGAGGGGACACGTTTCGGGCGAGAATCGTGTCAAATGCCGACCCACACCAGTGACAATTTAACCAAAAATATTTAACATATATTTTTAAATATTTATTATCATTTTTTTAATTTTCTTATTTTATAAATAACGACTAATATTTTCATAAAGGCCGCAAGGTCGAGGTTCATGTGAAGGAGTTGTTTTGTCCTGAAATAAATGTTCCAAAGGTGCAACCTTTCTTGTTTTTAGTTGTTTTTTTTCTATTCAGGACTGGGAGTAAAAGTTCACTCACAGGCGGAAGAACGGTGCACAGTTTGACATGTCTAGCAGTTTTATCAGCCCATAGATACAAGATGCAAGATACAAGATACAAGAAGTTGTATTGTCCTCATCAATACAAGGAAATTTGGCATGTGTGTGGCAAGATATGATACACTGATACATAGACATTTACAAAACACAACTGAAGTTCAATAGTCTTGGGTATTTCTCTGGGATCTTGTGTAACGTACACAAGGGTTGAGCCACACGCACCAGAGTGGGACATTAATGCTATATAAGGCTTTATTGCATACAGGAAAAGTTCTTTTCACGACACTGGCCGTATTTATAGAACCACAGGCACAAGGAGAAACACATTTCCTACCAAACTGACTGTGGCGTAACAGGTTCTGAAACATTGCTATGTAATTATAAACGAATTTGACAACAAACAGGATGGTTTAAAAATAAAAGGAACGTTAAAAGAATGAATAATAATTAGTATAATGACAATGATGATAATCACGCCTCTTTCTAGTTCTCCGCAGAGTTCACGGCATTTTACAACAACTACAACAAAATAATGACAACAACAACAACACCAATTAAAAATAAATAAATAAAAGTCTGTACATACAAAAAATGACAACAACAACAACAACAACAACAACATAAATTAAAAATAAATAAATACAAGTCTGTAAATAAAAAAATTGACAACAACAACAACAACATAAATTAAAAATAAATAGATACAAGTCTGTACATACAAAACAACAACAACAACAACAATTAAACAACAACAACAACAACAACAATTAAAGATGAATAAGTACAAGTCTGCACATACAAAATATGACGGTGGGAAACAAACAAACAAACAAACAAACAAACACAAAACGTATAATAAATTGAAACAAAAGGGATGTAATTCCAGATGGCGCGCCGCTTACACATACACTGGCAACTATCACCCAGAATAATGAAAATACACTGGCGTTCGGTTCACCGGTTTAGTCCACTTAGAATGCAAATTCTCACAGCAGTTGTCGATTGACATCAGCTACTAACCGATGCCCGGTGATTATGACCTTTGAGAGAACATTTGCACCGCATCAGAACGTTGTGTCAGGGGTTCGTACATACACTGAAATATATTTCGGTAACTCGATCAATTACAGAAAAGATCCGCCTTTTTTTAAGAGAGAGGCACATGCACAAGTTCAATATTTGGATTATTTATGTTGCTCGGATAAACGCCACACAGAAACAAAAACAATTTATCCCCCAAAAAGCCGATATAATGCGCCTGTGCCGTCCTCTGACGTGGTCAGTCGATACATACAGTCCAGTCTATTTTTTTTATCCTACAGGGGCGTCAGTAGTACGAAGCCGACAAAGCTTTCATTCTTTGAAGAAGGGCAGCCGGGCGAGTCCATTACTGAAACTACCTCAGAAATCTCGTGTGCATTCATTCGTGTGGCGCGCGCGCTCTGTGCTATGGACTTCTCCGCGTCTGCGCACTTCTGGAAACCTGTCTAGAGTGCTCGTACTTCGGTAAAAGTGCAGTGTCTGAACTCTTGTGTCGGAATTGTAGTACTTCACGTGTCTCGTAAAGTTCAGCCGACGGGGATTTGTTTGGCGTGTACTTTCCACACAAAGTATTCAACGAAATTGAGCGAACTAAAACTAAAGTGTGTCGACAGCCGTAAGCGCGAGATTATTTATTTATCTGATAGCCGGGTCTATTTTACTCAACAGTTGCGACGACCTGACCGAGTTCTGTGGGATTTTTTGTTTTGTTATTGAGGTTATTGAAGCTTCTTCGATGCGGGTTATTTCTATTTTTAAGAGAGTGTATGTGAGAGAGAGAGAGAGAGAGAGAGAGAGCTGCTGAACTGAAGTGAACTGTATTTTACAAGGATGAAGACTGATGCATAGTAAGGCTTGGCCTTTCCTTACAATCTGTCCTTTGGACGAACACACACACACACACACACACACACACACACACACACACACATCCATTCCCCCCAGGTTTCCCTAGCCTAAAAAAATAAAAAATAAAATAGAAATAAAAAAATTAAAATTTGAAAATAAAGAAAAACTGATGGCTCAGATTGCTCCATTTTCCTTGATTTTTTACGTCCCACCCCATGAGCCGGCATTTGTCTTCTAAGTGACGGTTTCGGAAAGTAGTTGGGTAATTTGTTGACTCATGCAGGTTGCACCAGATCGGTCATTTATCTTTGTTTTGATCCAAATTTGGCTTCTTTAATTTACCTTTTGGAAGGTGTTTTAGAGGAAGTTTCTTGGCTCAGATTGCTCAATTTTTCTTGTTTTTATCAACATTTTTCGGGGGCGAGGGGGGGGGGGGGGGGGCATGCCCCAGGACCCACCTAGCAGGTTCGAACACGTCTCTCAACTAAACGCTTCGCGTCGTCGGATTATCCCCCAAATAAATTTGGAACCCCCCCCCCCCCTTTAAAAATGATGTGATCCGCCCCTGCCCCCCCCCCCCTCCCCCGCACACACACACACATACACAAACACAGGCACACACATACACAAACACACACACACACACACACACCATGCTGTGCAAACCAACAATATCAATTTATACTCAAACAGAGACACAAAAGAAGTAACAATTTAAACACAAACACCACTGTAGACACAGGCACAGATGATGAGTGACCGTGACGATGATGATGATGATGACGATAATGATGATGATGACGATGATGATGATACCGCCATTAGCTACACAAAGTACATAATATGGAAAAAATTAAACATACATATAAGCTAGGCACGATGGAGAAGAGAAGCATAACTCTGCGAATACAAGTGAGTTCAAAATGGATGCACCGACCCAAAAAAGGCAAGACTGGTCTGTTCGTGGAATTGATGGGACTGAAGTTGGAAGATCCATATTTGTTGGTAGCTCTCCTAAATTATGATGAACTATATAGAGAGTTGTAACCTCAAACGGGTGGCCATTGTGGGCTGGACAGCAACAACACCAACAACAACTTGACACACACACAGACACACACCCACACACACAGACACACACCCACACACACTCGCACACACACACACACTCGCACACACACACACACACACACACACCCACCCACACACACACACACACGCACACACACACTCGCACACACACACACACACACACACACACACACACACACACACACACACACACACTTCAAGTGTAACCTTTTTATTAATCATTTAACCCCCTGCTGTTGAAACAACGAGGATATATAACTGCTATAACTCAACCACACAAAAAAAAAGAAAACCGAGCACAACTTTTCCTAACACTCAAATTTTAATTCGTAAAATAAAGAATGAAATTAAACCATTCCAAAATTAATTTGAATTTTGCGAATTGAAGTTGTGATAATTTTGCCTCCAGAATTCAAAATTACACAGAGAAAATAGATTGAAAAAACATATATTTATTTGGAATAAACTTTGACCGATCATCACTGAATTTTGGACATTCAAACGCAAAACGAACTTCATCGCCTAATGCTTTCATATCGCAACATTTGCATTAATAATAATAATAATAATAATAAATGAGCATTTATATAGCGCAACATCATAACTTTACAATTATGCTCGTTGCGCTTGACACATTTAAAATTAAAACACAGTTATACAAGCATTTACATCTACATTCATAGTCAACAACGCTTAATTAAAAGCATACACCATCAAAGATACATTACAAAAGATTCTTCCACTAACTAAATAATAAAAACATGAATAAAAATAGGTAGTGAAAAATCACTAAAACAACAAATAACACTAAAATTAAAACACAGTTATACAAGCATTTACATCTACATTCATAGTCAACAACGCTTAATTAAAAGCATACACCTTCAAACATACATTACAAAAGATTCTTCCACTAACTAAGTAATAAAAACATGAATAAAATAGGTTGTGAAAAATCACTAAAACAACAAATAACACTACATTGCCTATTTTTTACGATAAACACCATTTCTTCTCCCTGATTCAAGTTGTTTGCGACGGCTACGTCTGAATTTGAAAAATGCAAGTAGATGTAATTCTGCTAACTTAGATGATCACACACACACACACACACACACACACACACACACACACACACACACACACACACACACACACATACACACACACACACTGTGACACACACACACACACACACACACAGAGTGACATCCCCCCGCGGGTTAGGGGGAAGAATTTACCTGATGCTCCCCAGCATGTCGTAAGAGGCGACTAACGGATTCTGTTTCTCCTTTTACCCTTGTTAAGTGTTTCTTGTATAGAATATAGTCAATTTTTGTAAAGATTTTAGTCAAGCAGTATGTAAGAAATGTTAAATCCTTTGTACTGGAAACTTGCATTCTCCCAGTAAGGTAATCTATTGTACTACGTTGCAAGCCCCTGGAGCAAATTTTTGATTAGTGCTTTTGTGAACAAGAAACAATTGACAAGTGGCTCTATCCCATCTCCCCCCTTTCCCCGTCGCGATATAACCTTCGTGGTTGTAAACGACGTTAAACACCAAATAAAGATAATAACACTGTGACACACACACACACACTCACACACACACACATACACACACACTGTGACACACACACACAAACACACTCACAAACACACACACACAAACACACACACAAACACACACACACACACACACACTGAAATACTTAAAAAGACGGACGATGCACTCTAATGACAGAACAAAAACTTGAGTGTCTGTAATTTTGTTCCATAACAAAATGCACTCGGTCTATCAATGTTATAATAATAATGGTTTAACAACAGTCCTCGTATTCCATGTGCATGTATTCTGTGAAAAAGTGTATAATTATGCGTCTTGTTCTTTTCACTTCTTGTCTGTAGTTTAAGTACACATGTACTAACATACGGTGTATTTATAGCGTACCAGATGTATATCTTTAATACAGTGGTACCTGCGATGAAAGGACACCCTTGGGACAAGTTAGAAATGTTCAAAAAGATCAAGTCAAATTTTTTAAAGGCACAAAAGTGTCTACCATATTAAGGTTAATTGATGATGTAAGCTAATCTTCTTCTTCTTCAGCGTTCCAGAAATTGCTGGTTACGAGTGAGCTCGTTTTTCCATTTGGGTTCCCCACACTATACTCTGAGAGCATAGTCAGCTTCACTCCGCTTTCGTTGAGTAGGCATGCTGGGTATTTTCGTGTTTCCATAACCCACCGAACTCCGACATGGATTACAGGATCTTTTCCGTGCGCACTTGGTCTTGTGCATGTGTGTACACACGAAGGGGGTTAAGTCACCTCCCGATTAGGAGGCCGACGTCTTACAACCACGCCACTGCGCCTGTCGATGATGTAATCGAACAGTCACACGAGTTAAATCAACCTGGTCTATTGGTCGCAGTTGACTGTGTTCAAGCTTACCATAGTATTTCGAAAGAGTTTATTATAAAAGCTTTTCAAAAATTCGGGTTTGGGACAGAATTTGTTCAATGAATGTGTTGAAGAACGACACGGTTAGCTCTGTGCAGAATTGTGGATGGTTGTCTGATTTTTTTTTTTATGTGAAAGCCGGGATTCGTAGTGGAGGAGTGGAAGGCTGTAAGAACGAAGCGGCCCAAGTCCAAGCGTCTTGTTTCAACTTTTTATTCGTTGTACAAAAAAACAATGCAAGCAAACGTAGAGGCCGAAGGCAAAACCCGTAGACAGAGAAACAAAGGTAGTAAGGTGTTCAGCTGCTATGAGCGAATGAATGCTTATGCTGATAAAAATGATACGTCACTCTGTAAAAACATTGGTGATATAATTTGTCTTAGATTAAAAACACACACAGGCGCGCACACAAACTTTCCCTTTATGTACAGTGGTTCACCACCCTCCCACATTCCCTCGCTCATCTAATTAAAAGTGGTAATACGAGATACTTGGATATAAAAGGGTATTATGCCGGTGGTTCGGCCTATACTTATAGCCCAGACGCGGACTGCGTAGAAAGCACCGCCGTCCGGCAGTGGGGATGAAAATCGTCCTGAATACGGCCAGAAACACGGAATCTGTGTTTTGTATACTAGCTTTACCCTCAGTTATTTAAACAACTACATAACCAATCCTAACAAACAATACATCAAATTAAAGCTACCACGTTTAACTTTCCATTGCAATAATAACATTACGTAAAAACTTATATTTATTTAGTGCGATACAAAAAGGAAGGCACTGAACCAACTTCAGTGCAGAAAATTACAAAACTCTCTAAACTGGGATAATGGACAAATTCATAAATCATACACATAAAAAGTAGAACCCTAGACAAACATTATGATATGCGTTACATGGGGGGAAATTATACAGTTACTTAGTGCAAAGCGGCGAAGTCCGAAAGTAAATGGAATCGGCTAAATTCCGGCGCGAGTACCTGTGTACTTACTATTCTAAATCTTCGCAGAGAAACCAAACTTATTACAACCAAATCCTTATAAATAAACTAAAATCATAAACAACATAGGTACGGGATATGTAATAGTAGTGATACAAAAATGACAAAACAATGATTGAAAAGACAAAGATGAGTTTGTGAGAATCAGTTTCTCTCAACGATACAATGAAACCGGTCAAAAATCAAAGAGACGCTTTGGTCAGTTCGAAGCATTATCGTAAATAACACAATAATATGCAGTCATCCAGCCTAATCATTGACTTCTATGCAAACCTAAATATAATTAGGACAATATCAAAGATAAATGGGACTTTGAAAGTTAGAAGTTAGGTAGATATATATATATATATAAAGGTATTTTATTAGAATTTGCGCCAGCAAGGTGCGCGCGCATCATCGTATCGTCTGCTACGGGGTATGTGACTCCGTTTGTACTGTACTGGGCTGTTTTGCTATGCTGGAAAAGTAACACAATAAAAAAAAAATAAAAAAAATCGAATCTTAATTTATTATATTAGCCAAAGGAAAATATTGAAATAATTTGCTCACAATGTGGAACTTAAGTTCAGGTAGGAGAGCAGTATGTGCTTAAGCCTTGTTTGAGTAGAGCTATGCTTTGTGTTTTGGGCGCTTTAGTTGTTGGGCGCTTTAGTTGTTGGGCGTGGGGGGGGGGGGGGGGGGGGGGGGGTCGGTGGGAGAGAGGATTGAGGGGTGGGAAGGAGGAAAAGGGATGAGGTTTTCAAAACAGATGTCCTATTTCAGCCTTATATATTGAGAGACACAGGGTGTATGCTGGCTTACATTGAAGCGTGCAATGCTTATATCTAAAAACTCATGGGGTTTCAGTTTGTGTTTCGTTGACAAGGGTGTGTAGGTTGCGGAAATCTTGTTGGAGTGATTGGCAGCGGTCAAAGAGGTGTACACAAGATATAAACTTTCCACATTCACAGACTGACGGGGAAAGAACTTGTGAGCGCATCCATCCGTGCGAATTCTGCGAAGTATTTTAAGGAGGGGGGTGGGGAGTGTAGGCCTGTTTTGTATTCTGTTTCCCAGTGACGCCAGGCAACTTTGGCCATTTTGTGTTTTGCTTCCGTCTTTGTTAATTTTAAGTAATGAAATGCTGCTTGATCTCTGACAGCCTCTTTTGCTGCTCTGTCAGCCATATCCTTGCCTCTGATCCCTGTGTGTGTGAGGGGATCTACATAAGGGTCAGTTCTGTCCCAGAGGCAACTGATCTGCCCTGGTTGCTTGCTGCTTGCTGCTTTTGGGTTGACATCTGAAGATACGACCATCTCGACAACCGATCCATAGACGTTCATGTTTGTCTGTGTTCAACGCTGTAGGCTGTCCCAGTTCGCCGGTCAGTGGAATGAAGGTGACCATGGAACCGTCTTTATCGTTGAACATGCGGATACTGTTGTGTGTCTCATCCGCCACCAAGCATACCTCGGTTCCCTCAATTTTACAGAAGCAGACGTCAGATGGTTTGAAAGATTTGAAAGAGAACGAGGAGGTTGGCTCACTGTTGGCCATGTGGTAAATCTTCAAGCAGCGAGCAAGGTCTGACTGGGACTCTTCAATCAATGCAAACTTGGTTTCACTGGCGCTGGTGTCAAACGCCACCAGATCCCCCGAACAGGTGAAGGTGAATACCTCGTTCCATTCCGTCGTCAACGTTGCCTTGGACTTTACGTCCACTTTCTTGACAACACTTTTTCCAGAATGATCTCGCTCTAAAACGAAAGAGTGATTGAACTTTGCACACAAGACCTGTTTGCCTTTTTGGGGGGTGATATACAAACACTCTCCGCCAGGTGAGCTGTGAAAGGCAACTTTACCAACAAGGTCGCTCGTGGTTTCAATCAGTACCCCGTGCTTGTTGAATCGCTGCACTGGAGCATCGTCCTGCTCGTAAGAGACGCACACAACCTCATCCGCTTCGAGTATGCTGAAGCAGTGGATGTTTGGTCTCGAACATTTTATAGTTTCAACAATATACAGCGAAGAGGACTCAGTTCGTGACATGCTCCGTGTCGTCACGTAGCCAACGAGAGAGCTCACAGCACTGGCGATGCTGCGTGATATATCCTCTGCTTGAAGAGCAGGAAAGGGGAACACATCTTTAGGCCAATGTTCAGGGACCATGTCCAGCGAACGCCCCTTTCCATCCCTAATCTCCTTTGCCAGCGTTACAATCTCAAAGTCGTCTTCTCTGTCCAGGGTCCCTTGGACAGTCGCTAGGGACTCCTTCAGGCTCTTACATTTTTCCCGCAAGGTTTCTGTGACTTTGGCATCTTCCTCCGTACTGTCAAGCTCCTTCGCCAGTGCGTCAACTTTGGCAAGCTCTTCATCGCGATGTTGTTCAGCTTTTGATACCAACTGAGCACACCTGGTCTTGAGTTCTGTTTTCACTTCTTCTACCTTGTCTTGCAGGGCTTGTCGATTCTGCTTTGCATGAATCATTCGCGCCTGTAGCGAACGCTCTGTTTCACACAGCCAGTCTTTGTCTTTACGCAGCTGATCTTTGGACAACCGAGCTTGTTTGCCAAAGGCCTGAATATCGTGAGTTTTATGTTGTTCCAGCATGCATTCCACACAGATGGCCAAGTCACAAGTGGAGCAGAAAGAAACTAGGTCATTCTTGGCGTGGGTTGTGCATGAGGATTTTCTTTTCGCTCTCTCCAGCTCGGCTGAGTCAATGTAGAAATTGGATTGAAATACAGAGACTCCTCCCTGTGGAACTGGGACGTTTGTTCGGCAGTTTGGACAGGGAAATGATCGTCCCCCATGACGCGCGGCTAGATTCTTTAAACACTCCTCACAGTACGAGTGGAAACATGGAAGGAGTTTTGGCTTTTTGAACACCTCTAAACATAGTTTGCAAGTTAGAAGTTGTTTATTCAAAGACATAATACCTATGCGTTAAGTTAAACAAATAAAGCACAAAAAAAGCTACCGCAAATTAGACTCGATTCTGCTTTACAGCTGTTCGTTGACGTCTACAGAAGACAGTTTCAACAGTCCGAAAACAGGGTTTGCTTTCTTCTCTGAGATGTGTCCAGTTACCGATGTTCATGTCTTGAGTTAAGTTGTTCTCACAATGACTTGGAATTTGACAAACAAGTCAGTTTTTATCGTGCCTGATGTAAAATACTTTTTGGAAGTGTGACAGAGTGAGTATTTTGTCTTTTGTAATTATTGTAAATGTTAATGTTTTTATTTGTTTGTTATTACTGGTAAATTTCACAAAGTCTAAAAACTCACTTTGAAATTTGAAAAACAAAGCAAGAACTCATCAGCTAATTCAAAACCATGACATGTTATCGGGAGTTTCAAAAATCAGTCGCTGAACAATATCAAAAACAACCTACAAGTAATTTCAACTCACATGTGCTTAACTCAATCATGAAAAATAATCAAGTTCGCATACAAACACAAAATGTAAAATAAAAAAAATGAAGGCAATCACCTTAACTTTCTTGCTGCTGGTGTGCGTACATGCTTCCTTGCATAAACACTAAATAACTAGTTTTCACAACGTATGGTTTTTTTTTTTATCTTGGTTTGAATAAGTTAAATTTAACCTTTTTCTTTAAAGATTGAAAAAAAACCCCCGTACAAGTCCTTTGTCTGGAAAAATCAAAAAGTCCAAGCGTGCGATAGCACCTTTATCAATGTTACTCAGAAACTAAGTGAAATGTTTTAAATATTTTGGGATATATCAGAATGAGGCTGGAAAACATCTTCCTTTGTTGGTGTTGAAATTCCTCAATAGATCATTTAAATGATCTTTCTTCCAAATATTATTCAGTCTCTTTCCCACTCAATATGTCAAATTCAGATTTCAAAATAGATGACAAAAATATATCTGCAGGAAAAACCTTGAACGTGGTAGAGCTGTGGCAACGCAGGGTATCACATAGTTCATTGGTGTAACTGGTGCAGGGGAGGTAACCTCTTCTGGAACAGCACACTGCGCCGGCTGTAGTGAAGATCAAGGAAAGTGTAAGACTCCTTCATTGGCCCACGGTCAGTGTAGAGCATGGTCATCAGTGGTTGTGGCGTTGCCCATGGTACTGGATTCACCCTCACTGCTTGGCTCAGGATTCATATGGCATTGGGTGCCATTGTAACCTTACTGAACTTCAGGGGTACTTTAGTTCAGAGGTCCAGTAAAAAAAAAGTCAAAATGCAGGAGTGGTTTTCGTATTTTATGAAGTCTATGCAGATACGGCGTGGAACAGAAGAACCCTGTAAACAAACAAATAAAACAGTACTAAGTACCAAAACTAGACCAAATAATAATTACATGCAAAAGACAGAATAATCACTCTTGTCACAGATGGAATATTTCTGCGGGCCGACATGCCCGGACCTGAAATCAAATAAAACTTGAACAGAAACATCGGTTAAAGTTTTGGTAACAGCAACAACTTGACAACCATATCCATCGCCACCACCAACGACAACTGACAACAGTAGACGAATTCCAGGAATAACTCTGTCAGGTTTGCATGGGTTGTGAAAGACTGAGTGACTACTATTGCTTCTCGTAAGGCAATCTTTCTATACGTGACCTGCGCCTTGTTCAAGTTCAGACCATGACCCTCCTCGCTAGTGACTGGCCTAGATAATGTCACGTGGGAAAGTTTGCCTCAATAAAAGCAAGAGTATTCACTCTTTCCCAACCCACACAAAGCCGACAGAGTTATTTCCGAACATGGTCTATTTTAAACACTTTAACCACTGTGACTTTAACTGAGGTATCTTCCTTCGGCAACGTCACAGTGTAGACTGTCTTGTCAATCCCTATATAATTATAAATAGATTCTACTTGGCTTTTACATTCATTTAGCGTATACTTTACCTGGAAAAGAACATGATAATTTTCAGTGAATTTTGTATTTTTTTTAATATTCTTTAAGAATCTGGTTTTGGTGCGAGCAAGCCGTCGTAAGAAACTGTAACATTGTAGCCTAACTGGCCGCTCCCGCTCCGGGTTTTACCGAATGCTACAGCTGTAGAATGAAAATTTTAATGAATAATGTCCCATGACACCAATGCAAGGTAAAGACTGGTTACACTGAAAAGCCTACTTCACGAAAGCAAGAACTTGATTTTCAGACAGACAGACAGAAAACAAATGAATGGTGTGCACACACTCGACTGCCAATAGAAGAAACGTAAACATACGGCGGCGACGTCAATGATTTGCTGATGTTTCATCAAAACTGGTCCCAACCGCACCTGACGCCATGACACTTTCACCACCGTCGTCGGACTATATACACCGGTTGAAGTGTGCAAAAAATCGGTTCTAATTATTCGATAGCCCACGTCCCACTTACCTCTGTATGATTCCTGAACAAATGAAAACGTCACACGTCTCTGTGTCAGCCCGAAATCTTCCTCAGTCGGGCGGACAATATGAATAGGGCCTACTGATGATACGGCGGCGCGGCCTACGAGCTATGACTTGCCGGACGAATAATCGTTTGCTTTAACTGAAAAGAATCTACGAATGAATGATATGAGGTGTACTTAATTTAGATCTTCCGTGCGAGGTTTTCCGAGAAATAACATACACTCGAAAGAAGAAAGCCGGCTCCAGTCAGTGTAAACAGCCGAAATGATGAACTGAACATTTTACGAAATGAATAATATATTTCAGTATTAAAGGGAGTATATCTAACAAGACAACTGTCTCAAATCGCACCAAGAGCTACTGATACAGTTCAGGTTGGGAGTTGTTATAATGTGACCACACACCCGGCAGGGATATATACCTTAAAATATACGTTTGAGCGCGGAGTTTAACTGAAACGCCGGGATGTATTTTGACAAACACTGTACATAAGGCCCATTGTAGTTTCTTTGATATTGACTAGGAATCCCAGACCGTAATTCTCAGTGGGACGCTCTTTGCCGCACGACTCCTAGTTTTCGTCCTACCCAAGTTTCAAGAGTCGACCCTGACTAGTATTTCGTGCACTATTTGGCCTAGAGATACCCGGCGATTTGAAATTGAGCCTAGAGTTCAGTTTGGGAGTTAAATAGATGACAACACACACGAAGGTCTTAGAATAAGTGTTTTAGCATTCTAATTTTCAAATCTGAATGCTGTGTTTGGTAGTCATTACAGACCGTAATATTCTCCAACGTACATCGTTTTTATATTTAGTCAAGTTTTGACTAAATATTTTAACATCGAGGGGGAATCGAAACGAGGGTATGGTGTATGTGTGTCTGTCTGTCTGTGTGTGCGTGTGTGTGTGTGTGTATGTGTGTGTGTCTGTCTGTGTGTCTGTCTGTGTGTCTGTCTGTGTGTGTGTGTGTGTAGAGCAATTCAGACCAAACTACTGGACCGATCTTTATGAAATTTGACATGAGAGTTGCTGAGAATGATATCCCCGGATGTTGGTTGGACGTAAAACGTTCCGTTTTTGACCGCTCTTGCGATCGACACCTGCATCAGTAGGAATAGCATAGCACGCGAAATACGCAAGGTAGCAAAACAACACCATCTGTTCAGGGTAGATAATTGGTTTGGATTTCTTCTCGTATGTCAAAATTGCGAAGTTTTGCCTATTGTGATTTTTTGTCGATTTTTCATTCGGCTCTTCCGTTTTTGTCTGGTCGATTATGACGGTACCCTTACTTGAGCGGCGGTCACGTGATCCCTGTAAAAGAAATATTTAATCCAGAAGGTGATCCTGAAGGTTAAGTAGCCTTAACTGGCATATACAGTTTTAATTAAATGACACAGAAATCAATGCTTTAATTTGGGTTTGAAATTTGTTGCAATAATTTTTTGGCCAACTTTATTATGGGAATTATGTGATCCTGGCATAGCTCCAAGTGTCAATACAGTTAAAATCCTTCATGCTTGGCTGACGTTGATGCTTTGCAGATAATTTTTAGTCTCATTTACACAAAATAATCAGTATGCCATTTTTTTAATTTAAATATCACTCCTAATTTGACAAAAAAAGCACTCCTTCCGTGCAACAATTTCTGCGGGTCTAGTTAATTGGCAGGGTGGTTACAATATTTCTATCGATAAACCTGACAGCCGGACCTCGCATTACAGTAGTATGGTGCACCCCACATTATATACACAGCGATCAGAATTTGGCTTACAACACTGGTTGGATGGTAAATTTAGTTTACTAATTTTTTTTAATAAATGGTAACAAAGTGTTTGTGCAATTTGTTATTATTTCGAGAGTAAATTTATATGGTCAATGTTGTTGTTAAAACGTTTTACATTTTAATCAGTAA
>NC_090253.1:57200883-57333383 GCF_037325665.1 Littorina saxatilis | reverse complement strand
AGACGTCGTGAAGTCATTATAATGTTCCGGGTCATCTTGAACTTTAGCGTGCTAAATTCATAGCTCATAATTCAGTGGCATTCTTTACTTATTTTTGATACAAGTCCCTGTAATCAAGGCAAAGAACATTTGTCGTGAAATTAATGGATGGATTGAGCTCCAAACTTAAGCATAATTAATTAATTTGGTTGTTTGATCGACGAAAATGACACCAAAAAGCTTACGTTTTCAACCAAGGGACATCATTAACACGACAGAGTTACGTCCCCTGTTGGAATTCACGGATAATTTCGTCTTTGACGCATGTAAACGAAATGCAATCGTACACAAAGGTACAGTTCATTCGTGACTTCAAAGGGATCTAAAATAACTTATTATACTTACAAATGCAGGTTCTGCAAATTTGGAGGCTTAGAAGTTAGATGCCTCTGAATTTTGAGCTATGAATTTAACACACTAAAGTTCAAGATTACCATGTTCCGGTATTATGATGATGATGATGATGATGATGATGATGATGATGATGATGATGATGATGATGATGATGATGATGATGATGATGATGATGATGATGATGATCGATGTCGAGGGACATATGGAACAGCGACAACGGTGGATTTGGTGTTGACGGTTTATTGAATCATAAGCACGACGCCATGATGATGGCAAAAGTAAGGGACATCATCCCCGGGGAAACATTGAGTTGTTTCCCTTGCATTGAGAACCAAAAGTACAACATTTACAGTCATTTTACCGAAAATTTAGCACCAAAGCTTCGAGCAGTGAGCTTCGTGAAGTAGAGTTCGCGAAGTCGACTTCGCACAATGATTATCAGGCTATAGGAAATTATTTCCAGGTACAAATGCTACGACACCTCTTATCCTTCACAGATACCCGCCATGAGCGCAACAGCCTGATGGAACACGTGTACCCGCGACTCAAAGAGTGGTGCCAGGGGAGGGGGTACCAGTTCCAGGTGGTGGACATGAGGTGGGGGATCAGGGACGAGGCCACAGATGACCACCGCACCACTGACCTCTGTCTCAGGGAGATTGACCAGTGCAAGAAGCTCTCCACTGGACCTTGTTTTGTGGTGAGTGATGTGTGTGTGTGCCTGTTTGTGGTGTGTGGTACAGGTAAAGAGGTCACTTCGTAGAATGCCTCAACGTGGGGATTGTGTCCCGCAGAATTGATAATAATATGTTAGGAAACTTTATCTGCTAACTAAGTAGCTAACTCACAAACTCTCTCATACACGCTCTCTCTCTTTCTACCCTTCTCTCTTTCTGTTGGTCTGCCGGTTTGTCTGTCTGTCTGTCTGTCTGTCTGTTTCTCTCTCTCTCTCTCTCTCTCTCTCTCTCTCTCTCTCTCTCTCTCTCTCTCGTGACTAAATTTTCTGGGTACATATCTTAGTTTAAATTGTTAGGGTTAGGGTTAGAGTTAGGGTTTAACCCTAACCCTAACCTTAAAAGGTATAGCTGTAGAACTCTCCGCAAATATCACTCAGTTAGGTTGTCTTTTGTTGAATCCACGAAGCCTCGCTACAAGATGTTGCCATTGCTTTTATTCTACTCCTACAAACAAAAGTGTGAAGTCAAAGTCGACCTTTGATATATATATATACATGTATTTGCAGACGTTTCTCTCCCACAAGTATGGCTACCGTTGCTTCCCCAGGAAGTTTGAGGTGACAGAGTTCCAACAGCTGCTGGAAGCTATCCCCACAGAGTCTGTTAGAGATCTCCTCACAGAGTAAGCAAGAAATACTTCAACTTTAAAACGAAAGTAATGATGATGCTTTTGTACATTTTTGACTTTAAGTCATATCTAGATTCAAAATAATAAAGAGAAGAAATAAACCGCACACATCAATACAACCACCGCCACCTCCACCACCACCACCACCACCAACAACAACAACAACATCAAATTCATGTATTCCGAGCGTTGACAAATACCAAATAGTTATGTAATCCTGCTCACAAACACTCTCCACAACCTTTCCAGTATTAGCATAACTTCGCAGTCGTGTGCATCTATAGCCTACGTTTCCCCTTCTCTCTTGTGCGTTGGTGTGTATCCCCTCTTTATACAATATTTTGCTGCTCGCGTGCATTCACACCAAGTTCAAAAACTTTCAGAAAACTGAAAAAAATGTCTTGGACTAAACCAACATTCCAATTATATTTGGAAATGAGGTTAATTGTTTAGCGAAAAGACCTGGCAAAAGTTAGCTAAACGTTTTTAGAGGATCGAGCAATTACAACTTGTAACTGATTACATGCAATTCTATTTCATGTCTACATTTTAGTCTGCAGGTTCGTATGGTATACAATATCACTAAATTTTGTGTAACAGATGGTTTAAACTTGACGAGAATTCGGTACCGTCCACCTACGTCCTTCAGCCAATCAGCTCCCAATTGCCAGACTACAAGTCCAATGAAAAGGAAGCACGCGCACAAGCCGCCAACCAATGGTGGAATGAGATGGAAGCAATGTTGGAAGCGATTGGTCAAGCCGCTCCCACGTGTCTTAGTCCTGGGCGTGCACACGCTTTAGTGCAATCAGGTAAGTTGGTATGATTGTTTTTCTCTGCTTTTGAGGACCAAACCTGCGGAGAACCAAGCCAGGGCATATGTTTAGAAGATGAGCCCATGTTTCAGGGTGTAGTTATGTACATTTCCTGAAGTTTTGGGTTATACATTTATCCCTCAATGGTCCAGGCAGTATTTACATTCCAGGAAACTACCACACACACAAACCAACACCAACCACAGACACACACACACACACACACAAACCAACCAAACAAAACAAAACCACACACACAAACCGTTCATATTCCCTGATATAAAAAAGGACAGGCATTCCTTTTGTAATTCCTTTGAACTCTGACCATAGGCATGTTAAGATAAAGTTTTGTGTGTGTGTGTGTGGTTTTTTTTGGCCTCATAAGTATTTGTATATTTGTCCACTACAAAGATCATAGGTCGACAAACTTGTGTATGTTTGGTTTTTATGTAATTAAAAGAATCCATAAAGTAACCTTCTGTGTTAAAAAAATCTGTTCCCTGTTGAGACAAACGGCTGTAAAATACTTATATGTGCATCATATGACATAAATCCAAAAACAGATAGACTGCGAACGTTCAAAAATCAAGAATAAAAAACAACAAAAACAAGAATGGTGAGGTACTGGACCATTTTAATTGTAACACTAACAGCTGTCTAAAACAAAATTTAGTTTGAACAAATTTGTCTTGTTTTTGTTAAATTCAAAAAGTTCCAGTACTTTACCATTCTTGTTTTTCTTTGATTCTGCATCACACAAAACAATATTTGTCTGTTTCAGTGACAGAAGCGGAGATCAGACAAGGGATCCTGTCAGAGCCATCAATGCCGGGGAGAAGTCTGTGGTTTTACAGACAGATTGCGGACATTGACTCGCTACCTCCGGACAGACTGGCCAGTAGATTCAAAGGTCAGTTTCAAACATGGTTCTTGTACATCAACTCGTTGTCATCGTTTGTGTGATTTTTCAAGTCCATACTTCTGTATCACGATGTCCTAAAACAGTTATTGTTACCAACATTATTTAGACGTGTGATACTATATTCACATGGTTGTTGATCGGAGGCAGAATTTTTATATTTTCTCGTCAGATTGTTTGGGATAAAACTTAAACATACTGTAGTAATAACAAAGCGAGTGTTACGCGGAACAAACAAACAATCAATAAATCAATCAAACAAACAAACAAACAAACAAACAAACAAACAAAAGTAACAACAAAGCAGCGTGTCCAAGACAACCTGTTGATTTTGAATTAGAAGCGAGTTTGGCATGTCATTCTGTCAAAGATGTTTTGATATCAGTACTGCAAAAAAAGAAATGTATGTGAGCGTTCACCAATTTCCAGAATAATTTTTGAGGGTTTCTTCCATCAGATTGCAAAGACAGTGAGAAGAAGAACAGAGAGTCGCATCACTTGCTGGAACAGCTGAAAGAGGAAATGACGTCATCACTTCCGCCTGATCACGTGCATAGATACAGTGTCACGTGGGATCCCGAAGCAGGTAAATGAAAGCAAACAGTTATGGTGTTAAATCTGTGTTCTTCGTTAGAGAAAATGCGTCATGTATAAGATATAATATATTGATAATAAAATCATGTTTTATCATCATTGTGCGGACGTTCTGTACGCGCCCCATGGGTCAGTTGACCAGATGGAAGAACATCAGTGTGTTTGAATCGATAATTCCGGATAATTTCGATGTTAGTTAATCAGGCTTGATTGAAGATTCTGAATAGATGTACCTGCAATTTGATTATAACTGATGACTCGTCTTAAACAGTAGAAGTAAGCTAAGGGGAGAACAGCTGTCTGAGGTTGAATTTGATCTGAAGCTGAACTTATTTTTTTAGAGGGGATTTAGGGATTTTATTAAAGCGGTATTGTCCACCGGGTGTATACCGATAGTAAAGACGATGTGTTTGACTTAGACAGTAGTTACATTTGTATTTTCAAGTACTCGCTAAATGTAGTGTCTTGCCTTACTGCACATTCGTAAAGGAAGTGCATACGATCTGAATGCGTAAATGAACCGAAAGATTCCCAACATTACGACATGATGTTCGGTCTTATTTCTTCAACGGAACTAGCTGGGCGGTTAGACCAAACGATGCACTTTAGCAGGCGGACAAGATCCTCATGAGTGTCTCTTCCCGTTTATACACAGGAATCAACCCTGAGAAAAACGAAGGCCACAGGGAATACCTCAACACACTTGGTCGCGACTTTGAGAACTATGTCAAACGCTTGGTTGAAGAGGCCATCTTGGATCGCCAACAAGCTGAAAGAGTTACTCCCCTTGTGGAAGAAGTGACGCAACACGCCAGCTTCTGTCAAGGAAAATGTCGCACTTTTTGTGGACGTCAAGATGCCCTGGAAGTGAGTATGATTTAATGAAGGGGAGAGAGAGAGAGAGAGAGAGAGAGAGCGAGAGAGAGCGAGAGAGAGAGAGAGAGAGAGAGTAGAGACAGAGAGATACAGACAGACAGACAAACAGACAGAAAGACAGGCACAAGACCAAGAGAGAGAGAGAGAGAGAGAGAGCGAGAGAGAGAGAGAGAGAGAGAGAGAGAGAGAGAGAGAGAGAGAGAGAGAGAGAGAGAGAGAGAGAGAGAGAGAGAGAGAGGGGGTGGGTAGCAGCGCTTGCTTGCGTTTTTTGTTTTTGTTTGTTTTTGCAAATGCTTCATTCAAAACGAAACATAAATTTCACATCAGAGCAGCACAACTGAGTGGGATATTTTTTAATTTACTCATTTCTTTTTAAGTGTAAGATACGCCTCAATCAATATGTACACAAGAGGGATGCTTTGTTATGACTGAAACTTGTTTCACTTTGTGAAATTAATTTGCAAGGCAGACACGTGTTGTATTGGTCCAGTAAAAAGACTGATCTCTCCCGTGTGCCTGAACAGATCCTCAGTGGTTTACATGCTGGTTCACATGGGAAGATCTAGACACTTTTCTTTCAGTCTACTTTCCTGAATTCTCTTTATTTGTTCTTCTTGACAGCGTACCTCCGAGTACCTCAAGGGTTCCAGCAATAAGGTGATGGTAGTTCACGGCCCTTCAGGATGCGGGAAGACTTCCATCATGGCGATGGCTGCAACACAGGTCTGGAGCATTCACCAAGGCAAGGGCGCTGTTGTGCTCAGGTAAAGATACAATTCACTGTGAAGAAGAATATATTGAAATTATTTCAGAAAGATATTTGTGCAGAATTCATTGCGAAATGATAATGACGAGATAGACTGTATTTTGTTGCTGTTGCAAGATGATGATGATGGTGATGATGATGATGATGATGATGATGATGATGATGATGATGATGATGATGATGATGATGATGCACCCGATGCATACACATTTGCATGCCCTTAAGGCCACACAAAATACGGTATGCTGTGGCTTCAAGGGGCTCCTGACGTATCCTGGGTATATTCTGTGGGGCCCTGTGGGCCTGAGCATGATCATGGGGAAATGGCCAATCAGAATCTTTGCGAATCTCATGGCATCTTACAACGCGCATTTCGGCACTTTGGCAACACCCTTCCCAAATATTTATCCTCGGTACTGCAAAGTTCTGAAAAGCTCTTCAAACTACAAACATACGGACAGAATTCCTTTAAATACCAAGCCCCTTTTGTTTAAAAATCTCTGCCCGCTGGCATCCGCAGTTGCTCTTCTTGGATATCCCATGCTACGCCGTATTGTCCTATGATGATGATGATGATGATGATGATGATGATGATGATGATGATGATGATGATGATGATAGTAATGATAAAAATGATGTCAACGACGATGACGGTGACGATGATCTGGTGATGATGGAGGTGGTCACGACGACGTCAATGACGACGAATTGGTGCCGGTGGTGGTAATTCTACTGCTAATAACACAGGAATAAACTCAGACTTAAGTATGCGATTGATTGAACACTGTTATGGCAGGTTTATGGGGACGACGGCGGAGAGTTCCACACTGGTCAGCCTACTGGCCAGTATCCTGCAGCAGCTGTTAGTGGTCAGAGCCCATGTCACTGGCAAGACCCCTGACCCTCTTCCTAACGTGAGTTTACAATGTCCGCGCATGCGCGCACACTTACACACGGACAGAATAGGCAGGCAAAGAGGAAGGCAAACACACTAGCAGACACATAAGACGAGACTCGCACTGCGCACACATAGATAGACAGACAGACAGACATCCGTATGGTCGGATTGGCCGAAATTATAATGTCCGTTTGTGATTTCAGCAAATCCGATCCCACGGCTGGCTTCCAACCAGTTGGTAACTTTCTCATGCACATGACTCCTGCTACCCGTTCTTTAACACCAAAGAGAGAGTGAACGACTTAATAATACATTGGACACACAGTGCATGAGACAAACTCGTTTGATTTTTATCACGTTGTTAGCACTATTTTCAAGCGATACTGTGTGTTTCCGATTGTCTTCTTTTGTTAGCTGTTTCCATCATTATGTGTTAGCTGTTTCCATCATTATGTGTCAGTTTTCAGCAAGGGATAGAGTCAGCCTCAAATCTCCATCTTTTGAAAATGTGTATTCCTTATCAGTTTTAGAACGTGTCCATGAGCAGTCTGCTTGTTAACGTTCTTTATGTCTGAAACGTGTAACAAAGACAAATGAATAAAACACGCTTAAACCAAATCTCCATCCTTGAGTATTCAAGATTGTTCGTTCATTCGTTCGTTCTTGCAGAGCCTCAGCGAGCGCATAGACCTCCTGCACCAGCTGCTGAAGAGGCTGCCCACGGAGGGGATTCCCGTGACCCTCCTGCTGGACTCGGTTGACCAGCTGGACCCTGCTAATGGTGCCAGACAGCTGGCCTGGCTGCCCGCCACTCTCCCTGCCAAGGTCAAGGTCATTGTGTCCACGCTACCGGAGCCTGAGTACGAGGCACTGCCCACTCTGCAGGTGATACATTGTTTTGTTACAGTGGAACCCCCATTTTAAGACCTCTATAAATTTGAGGAATAAGCAGCCCTGAAAGTCCAACAAAATATGGTGTACTCGCCTTTGGCTAGTGATTCTGAAAATGTACTAGCCAGAGAGCAAACTTTACTAGCCAAACCAACAATTTGCTTCAGCAACTTGACTCGCTTTTGGCGAGTAGATGAACTTTTCTACTCGCCAGTTACATGTTTCTACTCGCCATGGAGAGTAATTACAATACTCGCCACTTTCAGGCCTGATTAAGGAGGGAGTCTTAAAATGGAGGTAAATTGACAGGGGTTGTCAATAATAAGTCAGAGAAAACAGAGTCTTGAAAGGGAGGTAAATTGACAGGGGTTGTGAATAATAAGTCAGACAAAACAGAGTCTTGAAAGGGTAGAGGTCTTACATTTTGGGGGTCTTACAGTTTTTAATTGTGTTTGTTACTGCAGGGCCGGACCCAGGGGGGGGGGGGGGGGGGGGTTCCAGGGGTTCCGGAACCCCACCCCTGGAAAAAGCATGTACCTTGCTTTGAGTGTTTTTTTGGTTTTTTAAAATAAATTTTGTGTGTGTCTCCAACAAATTTGATTCAATGTGAAATCCGATGAGAAAAAGGTACCCCCCCCCCCACCTTCGCTGATTTGCCTCCCCAAAAAAGGAGGAACCCCTTACAACTCATTTGGTCCGGCCCTGTTCCTGTATCTACGTTTGACCTGGCTCCTGCGTATTGTTTTTTATCCCTCATTGTCTTAGCTTAGAAGAACCGCTTACTCTGAGCAATGCTTAAACTTGAAGATCATTGAGCAAAACTTAACCTGACGTTTTGTTTGTTTAGTGATGTCGGAGAGTAAAGTAGAATCTGGTACATTTGACCGGTTGCTCCATAAGCCGTCACTAGTCTTTGATTAGGATTGGGGCCCGGGTAGCTCAGGTGGTAGAGCACTGGACTTGTGATCGAAAGGTCGCTGGTTCGAATCCGGGCCGGGACGGACACGGGTCAACTTTATGTGCAGACCCAGAGACGGTATCCATCTCCCACCCCCGTGTCACCACAATGGCACGTTAAAGATCTTGGTCATTCTACCATAAGTGCAGATGGCTGATACCACCTAAACACGCATACATCAAAAGCCGTGAGGGCGTAAAAACTCGAATCGTATAAACCAATTCATGTCCAATATAGGCAATTAAGACCTGACGGACAATAAGCCCCTTAAAATTTACTTTTGATTAGGATTGACGTCACACAGTGACAACTTCTGATTCATTTCTATTGTTTCGCCTTTTATTTGTCCCAGAGAGAACAACCGATTGAGAATCGACTTCACACAGAGGATAAATGACGTAGTAGTACATCAGACACAAAGTACATTTTTCAGCACTTTTATTGCATAATTTTCAAGCTTTACTGAAACTGAAAGGACGTGTTGTGACTATAATCTAATTCTTTTCTTTATTCAGGCACTGTACCAAGACGACCTGTCCAACTTCTACGAGGTTCCAGCATTGGCCGAGTCCGACGTCAGCGACATTTTGGACCAATGGCTGGCGGCCTCACAGCGTCGGTTGACAGCCAATCAGAGAGGACTTCTCTTGGACGCCTTCCGTTGCTGTCCCTTGCCTCTCTACCTGAAGTTATCGTTTGACTCGGCGTGCAAATGGCGGTCGTACTTACCCTTAGAGACAACAGTTTTACAGGTAAAGAGTATTTCTTTCAATGTCGTCTTTAACTATATTTCAAAATATGTCGTGAAGATAGCATCGTGTCAGAGATAACAAAGTCTGAGAAATTGTACAACCGGTAGTAAGGGATATGCACGTGTAATTAATACTATATCAATCATTTATTGCAGTTTTTTGCTCCTTTCAGATTTTGTTTCAAGCTTTTTAACATGTATACATTCTTTGGACGCCTCGTTCCAGAAATAAAATGAAACGTTAAAACCGATCGTGTAGGATCTGCAAACTGAACTACAGCCGCAAAAACATTGTGGGCCTGTTTTTAATTTTTATTTATTTATCGCAGCTTCTGAGAAAACAATGCCTTTTCAGAATGGAAGCACATGTGCAGGATTTTTAACGTTTTAGACTCATGAAGGCTCGGCGGGGATATAGCTCAGTTGGTAGCGCGCTGGATTTGTATTCAGTTGGCCGCTGTCAGCGTGAGTTCGATCCCAGGTTCGGCGGAAATTTATTTCACAGAGTCAACTTTGTGTGCAGACTCTCTTCGGTGTCCGAACCTCCCCCCGTGTACACTACATTGGGTGTGCACGTTAAAGATCCCACGATTGACAAAAGGGTCTTTCCTGGCAAAATTGCTTAGGCACAGTTAATAATTGTCTACCTATACCCGTGTGACTTGGAATAATAGGCCGTGAAAGGTAAATATGCGCCGAAATGGCTGCAATCTACTGGCCGTATAAAATTTCATCTCACACGGCATCACTGCAGAGCGCCTAGAACTGTACCCTCGGAATATGCGCGATATAAGACTCATTGATTGATTGATTGATGAAGTTATTTAACATAACAGCCTTTAAACATTGCTTTATTTGTGATCCTTTTGAGAGATTTTTGCGTTTAATCCAATTAATTTTGTTCTATAATTAAGGCAACGGTGAGAGAAAGTATTGCTGCCCTGCTGGTCAACCTGGAATCTATGCACGGAGCAACACTGGTCAGTCGTGCTCTGGGATACCTGACCATCAGTAAGTGTGGACTGAACTTGAGCAGATGATACTGACTGTAAGAACTAGACCATGAACAAGACAAAGAACAACAAGCAATACCTGATTGTCTGTTTAAAAACAGCAACACAGAAATTGGACTTTAGGCCAACAACAAAAAATAGTCTGTTTACGGTAACCCGACCGACCCTATTTTTTTCGCGCGACCCTAGACTTTTTTTTGGCATTGGGAAAAAAAATTAAAAAAATAAAAAATCGTAAAAATATGGTTTTTTGGAAAAAATTTACAAAAAAAATTAAAAGAAATCCCTACCTACCGACCCTATTTTTTTGGCCTATGTTACCGTAAACAGACCTATTTTTTTTTTGGCCTTATGCCAGTCTCGCAATAACAAACACGACAATCACACAAAGACATTTAAAGAATAAACAATTAGATTAGACATCGTGCATCGTTCATTAATAAAATACTACAGACATCATATTTTGTTTAAACACATCTAATAGATACGTAGATGCAGCTTATAAATGAATGATTTTCTGCCAAGTTCATATGCTGAGTGTTCCTGAAAGCACGCAATTTTGGCTTTTCGATTCTATCTTTTATTTATGATCTTAATCAATATGAACGTATTTATTGTGTAGTTTTTGTGTTACGTTAACACAGAACAGCTGGCTCACTCTTAATATTTTTCCAGGTCGAAATGGCTTGGCGGAAACGGAACTAGAAGACATCTTGTCATGTGACGATGACGTGTTGAATGACGTCTACGTCTACTGGACGCCACCTATGAGAAGGTTGCCTCCCTTGTTACTCGCGAGACTGCGAGCAGACTTGGGAGAATACTTGGGTAAATTTGATGAAAAGCTGTTTCTTCCATAAAAAGAGCTGATTGCAGTTATATTTTAAACAAAAATAGTACTCCATTTCACCCTGATAATTTTAATATGCCTAAGCTTGCGTTCGGAATATATCGAAAACACATTCTATCGTCTAACCAGCCCTTTATCTCGTTCTACCTTAAAGTTAATTTCTGTCTCTATGCCTCTATCTCTCTCGGCCTGCCTGCCAGTCTGTCTGTCTGTCTTGTCTGTCTGTCTGTCTGTCTGTCTCTCCGTCTGTCTCTCTGTCTGTATCTCGCGCGCTCTCTCTCTTTCTCTCTCTCTCTCTTTCTCTCTCTCTCTTTCTCTCTCTCTCTCCCTCTCTCTCTGTCTCTCTCTCTCTTTCTGTCTCTCTATCTCTCTCTATCTCTCTTTCTCTCTCTCTCTTTCTCTCTCTCTCTTTCTGTCTCTCTATCTCTCTCTCTCTCTTTCTCTCTCTCTTTCTGTATCTCTCTCTCTGTCTCTCTCTGTCTGTTTGTCTTTGTCTCTCTCTGTCTCTCTCTCTTTCTCTCTCTCTCTTTCTCTCTCTCTCTCTCTCTCTCTCTCTCCCTCTCTCTCTCTCGCACATACAGACCGTTGTTTTTCCGTCTCCTCCTTTTATGGGTTCTCTTCAGAGAAATCATCGTAAAACAGGATTAAACAACTGCATCCAGTTAAAACAAACATTTAAAACAACGAATTAAATCTAATTTTTCTCAATGAATGTTGTGCAGTTGAACGTGGGGTGGACGGTGTGGGTGTGCTGTACTGGTATCATCGCCAGTTCACCGAGGCGGCCTATGACCGTTACTGCAGTGACGTCACCACCAGAATGACGTTGCACAAAGCGCTGGCTGATTACTTTGCTGGGACCTGGGCTGAAGGTTTGTTCCCACGACTGAAATCGGAAAAAAGATAGCTGCATGATAATTTTCTTGTAGGAGGAAAACCTTTGTAGAAACAAAGATAGGTAACATAACAATACAAACTCTTAAGTTGATGTGACGACACCAGGACCAAAGCTACCTTTCGGGAAGAATGTTGTTGACATGTGGCATTTGAAAGGGTTATTTTGGGTCTCTCCTGTGAAAAAAGATGTATTCGCCGGGTAAGGGGGCTTCCAGTACCCCCCAAAAACACTCCTACCCCACCCCCTCCCCTTAAATCTAGCTCTGTCAGTTCTCTCTTTCACCCAATGTTCGTATTTTGTTCAGGTCGAGCAAAGCCGTACACAGACAAGGGAGGCACCTCCGGACAGGCAGACCGGATTGTGTCCCCTCAGCCCCTCAAGTTCGGCCACTCTAATTTCAACCTGAGGAAGCTGAATAACCTCCCTTACCACGCTGTGAAAGCGGCAGACAAAGACCTGGCGAAAAAGGAATGCTTGCTCAACTACAAGTTTCTCCTGAACAAGATTCTGGCCTGTGGTGTCAGGTAGAGTGACATTAATGAATAAAATACGAAATCGCCACATAAATTATAGTCTATTCTCACTGATGTAAGGGGGTTTGTACGGGTTGTGAAAGAGTACATTCTCTTGCTTTTAGTGAGGCAAGCTTTCTACATGTGCTCTTTGTCAATATGTTTCAGGCATAACCCTAATTAGCGACTGGCCTGAAATGTCACGTGGAAAAATTAGAATAATACAAACTAATACAAACCCGACAGAGTTATTTCCGTACATTCTCTTGCTTTTAGTGAGGCAAGCTTTCTACATGTGCTCCTTGTCAATATGTTTCAGGCATAACCCTAATTAGCGACTGGCCTGAAATGTCACGTGGAAAAGTTTGACTCACTAAAGAAAATGAATATTCTTTCTTTCACAACTAATACACACCCGACAGAGTTATTTCCGAACGTCGTCCAATGGTCTTCATGATGTGTAGCGAGATTTTCCCTTCTCCCTTTTAGATCGGTGCTAGATGACTTCAGTCTGGCCAGAAAAGAGTTCCCCGACGATGCTGACGTCACGACAGTTGCGGAGACTTGCCAGCTGTCCCAGGATGCATTGCAGCATGACCCAAAACAACTTCCGGCACAAATTCTCTGCAGAATTGTCGATCCATCGAGCCAGGTATTTTGCATTTATACATTTACACAAATCATATGACCTGTATATAAACATGAACCAAGTCAACTTCCAGCACAGATTCTCTGCAGAATTGTTGGTCTATCCAGTCATGTATTTTATAGGTATATATGTACACACATCTTACTACTAGTATTTCAATATGAACAAACCTAACTTCCGGCACATGAACTATGCAGGATTGCTATAAAGCCCTCAAGCCAGGAATGAATTGTTGAGCAAAAAGGAATGATAGAACGGGCAAGGTGCGGTGGGAGGAACATCAGTAAAGAGATTTGCAGCGGTTTTATTGAAGTTATCCACGACGAGACATTGCCTAAACATCTGAATGCTATCGATAGTGCACGTGTGATATTTTCATAATACGTGTGAGTTGCTGAGCTCATTTTTTGTTTGTGATCACTTGAGTTTCGCCAGTTGGTTTTGCTGAAGCCATATCTCCGTATACCATAACTTTCGAAAAAAGAAAGCAATAAAGAAAGACGATGCTTGCGTGCCAAAAACCAAAGAGACCACAGACACTTTAAAGGATATAATCACTGTGTTTGGGGTCACAGCCAGTTTTCATTTGTCAAATTCCTCCATATTCTTTCAAATAATATTATATTATAATTATGTTCATTCTTCCGTACCTTTCATTTTTTGAGTCACTTGAGAAAAAGTGACTCTATGTAATCGGTCAGTGTTAGTCTGTCCGGCCGGCCGTCCGGCCGGCCGTCCGGCCGGCCGTCCGTAGACACCACCTTAACGTTGGACTTTTCTCGGAAACTATCAAAGCGATCCGGCTCATATTTTGTTTAGTCGTGACCTCCAATGACCTCTACACTTTAACGATGGTTTCGTTGACCTTTGACCTTTTTCAAGGTCACAGGTCAGCGTCAAAGGAAAAATTAGACATTTTATATCTTTGACAAAGTTCATCGGATGTGATTGAAACTTTGTAGGATTACTCTTTACATCAAAGTATTTACATCTGTAGCCTTTTACGAACGTTATCAGAAAAACAAGGGAGATAACTAGCCTTTTCTGTTCGGCAACACACAACTTAACGTTGGGCTTTTCTCGGAAACTATAAAAGTGACCGGGCTCAAATTTTATGTGAACGTGACTCCCAGTGACCTCTACACTTTGACGTCTGCTTTGGTGACCTTTGACCTTTTTCAAGGTCACAGGTATGTCTTGAAGGAAAAAAATTGAAATATCATATCTCTGAAACTATTCATCGGATTTGATTCAAACTTTATAGGATTATTCTTTACATCAAATTATTTACATCTGTATTGTGTTGTGAATAGCAATTTCTTCCTGTCCATCTGATGCCTCATATAATATTCAGAACTGCGAAAGTGACTCGATCGAGCGTTTGCTCTTCTTGTTTCTCTACATTTCACGATTTTAAGCCTCTACATGATCTTCTTCGACTTGATTCCACCATCTTTATCTTTCAATTACCGGCAGTATGATTTGTGTAGGGACTGCAAGAGTTACTGCAGCAGTGCAGGGCGAGTGAGGACGTATACCTGTTGCCCAACCAGCCGCTAGTGGAGCCCCCTGGTGGACAGTTGGTACACTGCATCAAGGAACGCACCGCTGAGATCGACTGTCTGACCATGACAGCGGATGGTACCACGGTCATAACATCAAGTGAGTTTTTTTGTTTTAGTTATTCTTAAATCCAGTTCCTGTGTAATATACAACACAATATAAATCCAAAACCACGTTAATTGTGTCACCATGTTCAATCAATCAATTCCGTGGGTACAGTTCTAGGCGCTCTGCAGTGATGCCGTGTGAGATGAAATTTTATACGGCCAGTAATTGCAGCCATTTCGGCGCATATTTACCTTTCACGGCCTATTATTCCAAGTCACACGGGTATAGGTAGACAATTATTAACTGTGCCTAAGCAATTTTGCCAGGAAAGACCCTTTTGTCAATCGTGGGATCTTTAACGTGCACACCCAATGTAGTGTACACGGGGGGAGAGTTCGGACACCGAAGAGAGTCTGCACACAAAGTTGACTCTGAAATAAATTCCCGCCGAACCTGGGATCGAACTCACGCTGGCAGCGGCCAACTGAATACAAATCCAGCGCGCTACCAACTGAGCTATATCCCCGCCCCACGTTTGTATAATGTGGATCCATGTAATGACAGATTTGATTGTCTGTCCGTGTGTTTGTGTGTTTTTGTGTATGGATCTGTAGCAAAGACGTCCTGCAGAAACAGCTACATTACACACACATCTAGCTTCATTGTTACAAACTAAGCGTAGCATATCTAACTAACAACATTAGCGGTATTGTTGATTGGCGAAGGTTGTGACATTAAGATCGTCATAGGAAAAAATTAAATCTTCGGGAGGGTTCAATTATTTGAAGATAGTGTTTCATCAACAATAGCGTTCCGTGTAAAGTTTAGAAGTAAATTACACTGATGTTCAATTTCTTGTCACTGCAGATAAATAATGGCTGCATTTTCTGCAAAGTGGTTAACAGATAAACTGCTCATTCAAATGTGTGATGTAGATCACGTTAAACGTCGTGTTAGCCAACACCACGACATGCAATGAACAACTTTTCTTGGCTAAAGCCATTTTGTGACGACGTCATATATGACGACAGGTTGGCGTGACAAGTCCGTGTACGTGTTTGACGTCACCGAGGGCCGGAGAGTGAGAAAGATGGACGGACTGTCCAGCAGACCGCAAGCCGTGCATTTGTGCTGTGATGACACGCTACTGGTCACCGTTAGCAACATCAACTTTGATGCTTACTGGTCAGTATGCCATTTTTCTCTTTCTCTGCATGGGTTGCCATGTGTCTCTGTTCACATATTTCTGTTACCACTTGTGTCAACACACCACGCCCGGTAGCTCAGGTGGTAGAGCACTGGACTTGTGATCGGAAGGTCGCAGGTTCGAATCCGGACCTGGATTTACACCGGTCAACTTTATGTGCAGACCCAGAGACGGTATCCAAGTCCGACCCCGTGTCACCACAGTGGCACGTAAAAGATCTCGGCCATTCTGCCATACATGCAGATGGCTGATACCACCTAAACACGCATACACTTGTTTATCTCATCAAAAGCCGTGAGGGCGTAAAACTCGAATGATCATATAACCCATATTTTGTCCTTGAGAGGAAAACTATTTAGCCTGTAGGACCTTAAAATTCTCAATTTGTAACACACCAACATGACTGTTGACGCACACTCGTTTTCACAAAGACTATACGTTGTTACAATCAACACCCAATTAAGTCTGACAAGCCTCACATTTTTAACATATTTAAACATGCAAATGTGTCTCCTCCTCAGGCAAAGCACCGGTCTCCCAGCGTGGAAAGTGGCCACGAAAGCCAGCCCCTTCGGTACCAAAACCCGCGTGTGTTTCTGTGGTCCTGGACGATCTGTAATGGCGGTGGTGACATTTGAAGACTGCGATCTGTACTGCGCCCGCACTGGTCAGAAAACTTACAGCATCCCCAAACCCATGTCTGTCATCAAGAGATCCTTCGCCCTGAGAAAGTCCACGCATCGCCCAAGAGCGGATACGATTTGCCTTGGTAAGAATCTTGACTATTTATTTCAGTGTATGGGTTACATTCTTGTTTAATTGCTTCACTGCTTTGGAGGGTACGCAATCATTCCACAATTAGGCCTAAAACAAATAGGTGTGGTTACGGTAACCCGACCTACCCTATTTTTAGGGGCCGACCCTATAACTTTTTATTACATCTGTTTAAAACACCCAAAAAAACCCAAGAAAACGAGTGCAGAAAACGCAATGAAAGCGAAAGCGCCCGAGTCGCACACTTACTTCCCTGTCAAGTAGGTTTAATTTGTACACATTAGAAAAAAAAGTTAAAAAAAAAAGTGATTGCCTACCTTCCTACCCTATTTTTGGGGGCTATGTTACCGTAACCACACCTATTTTTTTTTTGGCCTTAGTATGCGTTTTGTCCCTGCCAAAACGTATTAATTAAAGACATACGATATGGATTAAAAAAAACACCAAGACATCTGTTATTTACCCTCTCTTTAGAAGTGAAATCTTTGACGGGGGCAGAAGCCAAACAAATGTCGAAAAGACGTCATCACGTGAATAATTGCATGACGTAAAAATTCGTGTCTCTTCTTTGTCAACTGTGAAGGCCGTTAGGTCGAGGTTCTTGTGATGTTGCTAACAGTGACCAGTACCCTCATAACAATTCCAACAAGAAGGGCAAAGCCCATACGACTCACATGCTTGACCTTGACCTTTACATAGGGGGACGGACAGACGGACGACTCGGGTGAGTACATAGACTCACTTTTGCTTCGCATGTGAGTCAAAAATGTAACCTTTCTTTTTTTTTGACTGTACTTCGCTCATGATTTTATTTCAACAGGTTTAAGTCAGTCTGCGTAATTGTGGTTGTTGCATGTGTTCAGGCAACGACAAGCACGTGGTATTTACAGAAGTAGGTCAGACCTCTCTCCTCGTCATCGACATCGTGGAACACAAAATCGTCGTCTTTCATCGCTTCAATCAGGACGACGACGGCGATGAGGACGACGATCTGACCTCGTCCGACGAAGACGACGAAGACGATACTGACCGCGAGCGTCGTCGTCAGCGACTGAATCGTCTTCGTCTTCGTCTGAAAGAGCGTCGTCATGAGACGAAGATTGACGCGGAAGAGGACGAGAAAAAGGACGAGTTTGTGGTGCAGGACATGGTTCTGTCCCCTGACGGAAGTCACGTGCTCTGTGCACCACGTGACCGGAACGAACTTCACGTTTTGGACATTTGCACAATGGAGACGGTGAAAAAAATTCAAGGTGAGACTGCTGTGTGTGTGTGTATGTGTGTGTGTGTCAGTGTACCCCCGTTTCCACAGGTTTGGTTGCCTAAATCACCATAAGGCAACCATCCACACGTGGATGGCAACCTAAACTCTGGATGGGAACCTAATTGTGTGGATGGTCGCTTCATTTAACACCGTTAAATTGACTTTTTTGACGGAAAGAATGTCATAACAATGTTCAAAATGACATTCTTTCCGTCCTCTATAGGCGACGAAATAGGTCAAATTTTGTGCATTTTTTGTGCAAAATTCTTCGATGCCGGAGCGAGTACTGCACCCAGTGCTGTTGTAGTGCAAGTGCACTAGAAAGGCACTACACCCAGTGCCGCCTCTTAGGTAACCATCCACACTTTAGGTGTGTGTGTGTGTGTGTGTGTGAGAGAGGTGTGTGAGAGAGAGAGGTGTGTGTGTGTGAGAGAGAGAGTGAGAGAGAGAGGAGAGAGTGAGAGAGAGAGAGAGAGAGAGAGAGAGAGAGAGAGAGAGAGAGAGAGAGAGAGAGAGAGAGAGAGAGAGAGAGAGAGAGAGAGAGAGAGAGAGAGAGAGAGAGAGAGAGAGAGAATAAACATGCCACAACTGGGCCATTTTGTATGGCAATGCCAATTGCCAGAACTACAACCATAAATGGCCCATTTATGGCCGATTGCTGGCATTTTACACGTATGCACTTTGGAATTTTGATGGGCCTTTGATGCAGCCAGAATTGGGCCAGCAAAAACCCATCATGATTTGCCCGAACCGGGCCATGTCTGTACTGTTCAAATGCCAGTATAATGCCATTTAATATGCCAGAACTGACCCACTACCATCTGCCAGAACCGGGCCATTTCTGGCCCGCTAAAATTCTAGTATTTTGCCGATTTATTTGCCAGATCCGGCCCAGAAGCATGTGCCAGATTCAATTCATTTCTGGCCCACTAAAATGCCAGTATTTTGCCGGCTTATTTACTAGAACCAGCCCGGTACCATTTGCCTGATTAGGGCCAGTTTTGGCCCACTAAATAATCAGTATTTCACCATATATTGTACATTATAGGCCCTTTACCTGCTGTCATTCCGGGCCACGTTTGACCCGATAAAATGCCATGACCATTACCAGCAATACGCCATTGAACTACCGATAATCTTGATGTTTGTAGAATGACGGCTCTATACCGTTCCTCCACCTGCACAGTTCTGGCAGCCAATAGTTGGTAGTTAAAAGCCTGTTGCTCATTTGTCGTTATTTCTGACACTGTAATCAAAATGATAAAATGCAGCAGAATTATAGGATTTAAGCATACGATCCGAGGGCGAAATGTTTGCTGGGTATGGAGCTGTTTTTGATTTCTACTGGCAGTAAGAAGAGTATAGCAAAGCAAAGGTATGAATACCTGGCAATAAGGTATTAAAATATAATTTTTATTTCAATCAGCACTGTACGATTTGATTGCATTAAACTATTACTTCTTAGCTTGTAAATGCAATGGTAATGGCAAAATACAGGCAGCACACGCAGTTATAGCGGGCACACTATCATTATTATGAGACATTGAGTAAAATGTTTTGCAAATGTTTACAGTAATTCGCATTTTGATGAAAAGTTTGTCATGAAAGTGCTTGCATGACGATATCATTACATTTATTCATTATGTTCCATTTGTTTAGCACGTACAAAGTATCGTATAATTAACCAACAAACTAAAACAACATCTGTCCTTGCATTGTTTCGTTTATTTGTCCGGCTGTTGGAGACAACATAGTATCACTTTCAAATTGAATATCAAGAATAATTATATACTAAATCAATGCAATTCATTTACAATGTCAACTCGTAAGTTATACACAATGTAAACATTCAACTGGAAACTGTAACTTTGTGAACTTATTTCTTTAATTAAATCGTAAAACATTAACACTTAGAATAACACTGGATTCAATCAGGTCAACATGCACACACAATAATGTGTCATTCCATGTAAGTTGGACAAAGCTTTTGCCCCGCAAACTTTCACAACATGAGACACAATTAATGTGTATCAATTAATAGCAACAATTTACACACACACACACACACACACACACACACACACACACACACACACACACATACAAACACACACACACACACACACACACACACACACACACGCACACACACACACACACACACACACACACACACACACACACACACACACACACACATTAATAGTAGTCATACATGTATTAGATAAAACACAATCTCCAGTTTAACCCCCCCCCCCCCCCCCCCCCCCCGCCCTTCTTGCCCAAACACAATAGCCCCGCCACTTCCATTTTCGTATCCTCTAAATTCCCTCTATACCACAATCATGTTAACCCCTAGGCTGGTTGTCGCGACATATGTTGCGCTACTTTACGTATACTGTCACCTGGTTGTCGCGACATATGTCGCGCTACTGGCTCAGTCTGTTTGGTCGGTTCCGATTAACTCCCATGGATGCGAAAACCTATATGACTGTTTGTGGTTTGTTTTTTCTCTCTGTTAATTCACCAGTGGCTATGTAACATGTGTCACAGAATTGCACCAGTGTAAGGGTTAAATCAGTTGACACATCGGGCTCCACCTGGGCGTCTCGCTGCAATGTTCTGTTGCGGCCAACATTTCTATCATGGGTAATGCACCAAGGCTTGCTTGATATCGGTCACCGTCACGTCCTCCAGAGTGCGCATGCGCAATACAGCTCCTGCTCGGATACACACACACACACACACACACACACACACAGACAAACACACACACACTCACACATACTCACACACCCACTCACACACACACACACACACACACACACACACACACACACACACACACACACACACACATTAAAAAAATAACAAAAACAGACAGAAATATCAAAGACGACTGGCAGATAGGCATACAGACAGAAAGATAAATAGCATGTCAATTATATAAATAAAATCAATAAAGCAAATCGTAGGAAATTTTAACATATGCCTTGAGTTGACAAGCACTTGAATAACAAGAAAAGCAAATGCTTACACGACTCGCCTTCGTCATGTCCTCATACAGTGTAACCCCCCTTGTATGACCCCACATTGGAGACTGAGGTTTCTTCAATGGGAGGGAATCTTCCCCCATTGAAGAAATCTTCTATGTGGGAAGATTCCCTCCCCTTGAAGAAACCTCTCCACCACCCAACAGAAGATTCCATCCCTTCTTAGCACGTGTGGAATTTTACGTGTATGACCGTTTTCACCCCGCCATTCAGGCAGCATACGCCGATTTCGGGGGAGGCATGCTGGGTGTTTTCGTGGGTCTATAACCCACCGAACTCTGACATGGATTACAGGATCTTTTCCGTGCGCACTTGGTCTTGTGCTTGCGTGTACACACGAAGGGGGATAAGCCACTAGCAGGCCTGCACATAAGTTGACCTGGGAGATCGGAAAAATCTCCACTCTTAACCCACCAGGCGGCAGCGACCGGGATTCAAACTCACGACCTCCCGATTAGGAGGCCGACGTCTTACCACGACGCCACTGCGCCCGTCCAATAAGTTCAATCAAACTGGGATCAAGTCGGGAGATTATCCAATCCTGTAGGAGTGTACACAGTTTCAAACGTCTAGCTTCAAAAGCATCCGAGATAACGTCAACGTTAAGTTTTTATTATTCTACCATGACCCCGCTGTGACCCCAACATTTGACGAGGGTCAACCAATCTAGGGTCACGTCGGAAGATCATCAAACATTAGAAGTGTGCACATTTTAAAAGCCCTAGCTTGAAATTCATCCAGAATAACCTCAACGTAATTTGTTTTGTCCACGGCCAGCCCGCCGTCCGTCCGTACCGTTGGACAATGCTCAAAACAAAAAGACTCACCGATTACTCACTGAATGGAAACAGAAACTTACTTGTGATTACTGCACAGAGGGCCGTTGTTTTGAAGGCTGCTGTTTGAACGGCAGCAAGCTGAAATCGCCGCCCGTTTAGGCCCCCCGTCCAGTTCAACAGGATCTGCAGGTCGTTGGTCATGGTGGCATCCACAACGTTTTTCACAGCATTTTTCACTGTCCTCCTCCTACCAGTGCCAACTTACGTTCCTGGAAAATAAATATGAAATTGTACAACTTACAGAAGTGTCTTTTTGCAATAATGCTAGAAACAGATGATTATGGCGACGACAGTACGACGTTGAAAACGACGACTACGACGATGATGATGGTGATGATGATGATGGTGATGATGATAGTGATGATGATGATGATGATGATGATGATGATGATGATGATGAGGAGGAGGAGGAGGAGGAGGAAGAGGAGGAGGAGGAAGAAGAGGAGCAGCAAGAGGAGGAGGAGGAAGAAGAGGAGGAGAAAGAGGAAGAGGAGGATGATGGGCAGCATATAGAAAACTATCAAACTTACCAATCGCTTTTTAAGGAGAGGTGTGTTTCGCAGTGCGGTGTCGAGACGAATGATAAGACCCTCCCGCAACGGATTTGATGTCTCCGACTCTCTGGGTCAGAAGTAGTGTTCTTGGATCTTTTGGCAGATTAGGATAAAACTTAACAAGAATACTTAGGAGCGCTTTCAGAGCAGAATGTGTGATATTATAGTCCAGTGCCCATTTCCGAATGTTTTCACGCATGCTAGTGTCCGTCTCATTGTCACTTTCGCTTTCCTGTGATTCACGGTCAACATTACTGTCAGTATTTGAAGTGTCTCTTTCGCCGTCTTCTTCTTCTTCTTCTACGTTCCCAGTTTCCCCATCTTCCCACATGCCTACAATGGTTACTTGTTCTTTTCCCTCCGTACCGCCACAGCTCGCGTTAGGGCGTTGCTTTTTGTTCGGAGTGTCTTCGGGTATCTGCTCCATTAGTTTGTCAACTTCAGCTACAACTCGTCGTCATTTAGACCAATACGAAGTTCCTTTCACACGGAACATGTTTTTGTTCAAGTTTCTTAAAAGTGGTATGGACTGCACAACCTGGCTTTCTCTTTGCGTCTGCCTGTCTCTCTCTCTCCTTCAATTTCTCTCTCTCCCTCTTTCTCTCTCTCTCTTTCAATTTGTTCTCTCCCTCTCTCTACCTTCGGTTTACCTGTGTTCTCATCGGCTGCAGAACAAGCTTCAAATGGTCACAATTGTACGCAATTACGGAACAAATGCTGCTTGCCCATCTGATATCATTGGCTGTTTGTCCCTCACTTGCGTTCATCTCACCATTAGTCCTACAATCTGCATCCAAAAATAATCAACTTTCGGGTTTAGAATATAGAATTACATCGTTAAAAGTTGTCACTTACGTGAAAACTTACAAATGAGAAGTTAACAAAATGGAGGCAATCAGTAAAGTGGTTAAAACTGACCTGGTACTGGTAGACTCAGATGCAACACTTGAGAACAAGGGCACGTGCGAAAGACAACCGGTTAGAGGATACCTCTGTCTCGTACACGTGATCACGTAATGCAAAGTCAGAAGTTTTGTTTTCCGGTTTGAATGGCACACCTGCCTTTTCAAATGAAATGAAATCTTCGTAGGTTTAGAACATCTGAATACCTAACAAACGAGAAAATATGTTCTTAGTAGTACCATCTGAGCTATCACAGAATTTGCCTTTGACCATAATGACGCTGTGTGCTATGACCAAATGCGACGTCATTTGTTTGTAGATTACGTCACTCCTCTAGAGAAAGTCATACCGCTGTGCTGTCGCAGATCTTCTTGCTTGTAAAACCAGGTAATAATCCAGAATTGCCAGCTATAAAACACATACAATTTCCAGCAAAACGCCACAAATGGCCCAATGCAGGCACACCAGCTCTAAGTCATCAATGGTGTATCAAGAATGGGCCAACTCAGACATTTTACTGGCCGACAATATTACTAGAATGCCATACCAAAACTGGCAAACCATAATTTGCCCAGTATTGTTTTTTTAATGGCTAGCTTTGCCATAACTTGCCAACAAAACAAAATGGAAATTGGCCCAGTTTTGGCATGTTTATTGGGGAGAGACAGAAATTGGCCCAGTTTTGGCATGTTTATTGGGGAGAGACAGAGATAGAGAACTGGTTTTGGTTCATAACATTTAGTCAAGTTATGACTAAATGTTTTAACGTAGACGGGGAATCGAGGGTCATGGTGTATGTGTGTATGTGCGTGTGTGCGTGTGTATGTGTAGAGCGATTCCGAGAAAACTACTGGACCGATTTTCATGAAACTTCACATGAGATATCCTTGGTATAATATCCCCGGACCATTTTTATATTTAGTCAAGTTTTGACTAAATATTTTAACATCGAGGGGGAATCGAAACGAGGGTCGTGGTGTATGTGCGTGTGTGTGTGTGTGTGTGTGTGTGTGTGTGTGTGTGTGTGTGTCTGTGTGTCTGTGTGTCTGTGTGTGTGTGTGTGTGTGTGTGTGTGTGTGTGTGTGTAGAGCGATTCAGACTAAACTACTGGACCGATCTTTATGAAATTTGACATGAGAGTTCCTGGGTATGAAATCCCCGAACGTTTTTTTCTTTTTTTTGATAAATGTCTTTGATGACGTCATATCCGGCTTTTCGTGAAAGTTGAGGCGGCACTGTCACGCCCTCATTTTTCAACCAAATTGGTTGAAATTTTGGTCAAGTAATCTTCGACAAAGCCCGGACTTCGGTATTGCATTTCAGCTTGGTGGCTTAAAAATTAATTAATGACTTAGGTCATTAAAAATCAGAAAATTGTAAAAAAAAAATAAAAATTTATAAAACGATCCAAATTTACGTTTATCTTATTCTCCATCATTTGCTGATTCCAAAAACATATAAATATGTTATATTCGGATTAAAAACAAGCTCTGAAAATTAAATATATAAAAATTATTATCAAAATTAAATTGTCCAAATCAATTTAAAAACACTTTCATCTTATTCCTTGTCGGTTCATGCAACTAAAATTAAAGTGTTAGCAATCGATCAAAAAACCAGTTAATCTTATTTGTCATTATTTCCTGATTCCAAAAACATATAAACATGTTATATTTAGATTAAAAACAAGTTCAAAAAATAAAAAATATGAACATTCTAATTAGAATTAAAATGTCAGAAAATGATTTGAAAACAAATTCATTTTCTCCCTTGTCAGGTTTTGATTCCAAAGACATATAGATATGTTATGTTTGGATTAACACCAAGCTCAGAAAGTTAAACAGAATATAGATACAGAAAAGCTCGCCGTATCCTGCATAGTGCAACCACTTTCTTTACTTTATTTGGTGTTTAACGTCGTTTTCAACCACGAAGGTTATATCGCGACGGAGTGCAACCACTACTGCGCTTGTCTGGCTTGTCAAATTCACTGCGTTTTCATCGTGCGGGGGACTGACAATGATAAACTGTCTTGATGAGATAAAAATGCAGTGCGGTCAGTTTCATTCTGTGAGTTCGACAGACTAAATGCAGTAATTTCGCCTCACGCGACTTGTTTTTCTTTTTCCCAAAGGAACCCAAGGACATTTTCAGCAACGTCTTCATATGACGTCAGATTCAAAGTACGTCATTTCTCCCAAACAGAACCATGTGCTTGTGTGTGACGTCGCATCAGGAAGACTTGCCTCCATTCTCACTCATATTGAAAACGTGAGGAGAAGGATTTTTTTCAATCTCTAGTCTAGTTGGTAGCTCAGTTGGTAGAGCACTGGACTTGTGATTGAAAGGTCGCTGGTTCGAATCCGGGCCGGGATGGACACGGGTCAACTTTATGTGCAGACCCAGAGACGGAAGCCATGTCCCACCCCCGTGTCATCACAATGGCACGTAAAAGACCTTGGTCATTCTGCCATAAGTGCAGGTGGCTGAATACACCTAAACACGCAGACACCTGGGTAGCGCGACTCCGTTGCTGCTAGCTTTCCACTGGGAGGAAGCGACCCGAATTTCCCAGCGATGGGACAGTAAAGTAATGAAAATGAAATGAAATGAAATGTTTTCGTCCTTCTTTGTTATGCTCTGTTTATTGACCGATTTTCCCCCTTACAATTCATATGAAGGTGGCAGCCCAAAACTGTACATTCAGTTCCGAAACTCATGACGAGAGACAGAACTGTTCAAGAAATCTGGAATTCTGTACCTCACATATTTCATTTATGTCAGTTTTAGAATAGTGAGTGAATCCATATCGGCTAAATAGGCATTTCATTTCTTATACAAACTCACATGATGCCGTTATACTTAAACCTTCATGTGACGATTTCTGACGTACTGATCGTTGATTGGTTGCAGGTGAATGACGTCACGACAGTAGACATGCGCACTTTCGTCACTGTGGCCAAGGACAACGTCATCAGAATCTGGGATCTCACCAGGGGTCTTCCGGCAGGGGAGACAACTGCTTTGCATTTCCGAAATCCGTTTCAGATTACGCAAGACGGGAACTCGGTGTCAGCAGCTGAGCAAGTCGCTGTACAAAACAACGGGAGTTCCATGAACATTTTGTAAGACTGAAGATGAGCTGGTGTCCATACTGTGTCATGTAAATGTATAATTGATGACGATGACGACGTTGATGATGATAATGATGGTGATGAAGAAGATGATGATGATAATGATGACGATGCCATTGATGATGGCGATGATGACGATGTACGATGATGATGATGCTAATGATGATGATGATGGATGATGATGATGATGAGGAGGAGGAGGACGATGATGGTAAAGGTGGAGACTATGATGATAGTTTTGTGATCGGTTAGTATTCTGACTATTGTTTGGACTAGTTGAGATTATCCCTTACCAATATTTTGGTATTTTGTGTGTGTGTGTGTGTGTGTGTGTGTGTGTGTGTGTGTGTGTGTGTGTGTGTGTGTGTGTGTGTTTGTGTGTGTGTGTGTTAGTGATAAGAATTGCTTATTGTTAAACTGACATAATAACGAACAAAGATTATTTCGTTGTTGTACGATCTGACGAACTTTGAGTCAGTCGTTTTCTTGGAGAAAGAGGAGTAAGATAAGTTTATAAATTTCAATAAAACAGGAAGATCTGTTCTTTGGCCATCTCTGGATATGTCATGTTGTTGACGTCATGCGTGAAGGATCATCGGTATCTCCAAGTATATGACGTCAGCAAGAACGAAGTCATCAAACAATGTGACCTCGGACCGGGAGCCGACTTCCCAGATTCGGTAAAGTTTTGGTTGTTTTATTTTTGTTTATGGATGCAATTGTCGTTAACGGTGACACACACATGGACACACTGACATAAAAGGTTATTTTGAATATAAGACGTACATTTCATATGTAACCGAGTGCCGAAACACTACGATCACCTCGGGAGGCAAAGTGCAATCAAACAGGATTGAAAATGTTAGGGCTAATTTCTTATCCCTATGAAAACTGTTATGCAAAGGTTTCCATGAACATACAGACAATCGGAAACCACCAGACCCCGTCACAAACAGAATTCCACAATACACCGGTGTTGACTTTTGAAGGCCAACAACTCGGGTGCAGAGTCTGCTGTGAAAGGAGCGGTAGCCTCCCCTGTCACACATATTAGAACAGTCTATATTGAATTAGAGTCGAAGCTATTGATAAGTGTCAGCATCTTATCTTTGTGTATTTTGTGACATGAGGTTTCCTTCACGGAAAATAACGAAATTAAATTATTTAATTTTTCTCCAAATAGTTTATAGATTTGACCCGAAAGTGTCCAAACATTTCAATATGTGAAAATCTGTAATATGTCCCCCCCCCCCCTCCCCCGCGCGACAGATTTCAGCACATAACTCGATATATATTTATAGTGGGTTGTGCATCTTATGATGTAGTTTTAACATAGACGCTTTTGCCAAACGCTGCTGCGAATGTACGATTTAAACATTCTTTCGTCTATGTAAAATTACATTTTGTATTTCAAAGTTAGGTTTTTATAACACCCCTAAACTGTCTCTTCCCGCGCACCTTTGTATAAAAAGGATTGCTTTTGTCGTTTGAAGCCTCAGAGAATACTAGGAGTATTCGTTTAAAGGTACTGAACTTGTCAAATCCAGGTGCACGGAGCCCCTGGGGCTTTTAGTCATACCTCAGGCAGCTATCCGTTAGAACTACCAAGTTTCATTGACTTGCACCCAAAGAGTCAAGAACTGCGATTTTTTTAACGAATTAATTTCGGACTCTGTCCCGGCTGGTCTTGACCTATTTTTGGATCTAAATTTAGATCAGGTAGATCACATCATGCACAAAAAGACACGTCACTAGCAAACTATGTCAGACATCATCATGAGTTTGTGTAAAACAAAATGGAGGCCGGAATCACTCAGTTGAATCGAACTCCGACCAAACACCACTATGATAACTAGGTTAATTTATGCACTCGCGTGAACAAGAAACTGTCGAGCTTCACAGATGTCGTCGTTGGGTAGTTTTGGGTTTGTTTTACTACCATAGGAGGATTTTTGAACTGTAAATGCACTCAGCTTCAACAAAAACGCAAAACGAAGGCTGTGAGCTGCACTGTGCCTTTAATCTCTAAACTCATTTCAAAGTGCACTCTCGTACGAGTCTCACGGGAGCAGGACCTTTGGTGATGGCAACGTGCGATCTAGCATGCAGGACTGTCTGCAGCGCAGGGCCGGACCCAGGGGGGGGGGGGGGGGGGGGTGTTCCAGGGGTTCCGGAACCCCACCCCTGGAAAAAGCATGTACCTTGCTTTGAATGCTGTTTTTTTTAATTTAAAAAAAAATAATAAATTCGCTGATTTGCCCCCCCCCCCCCAAAAAAAAAAAAAGGAGGAACCCCCCCCCCTTACAACTCATTTGGTCCGGCCCTGCAGCATGATGTGATGTTGTTTTTGCACGCAGTTTTTCTCCATCAATGTGACGAAGCATCACCCCCTGCGGGTTAGGGGGAAGAATTTACCCGATGCCCCCCAGCATGTCGTAAGAGGCGACTAACGGATTCTGTTTCTCCTTTTACCCTTGTTAAGTGTTTCTTGTATAGAATATAGTCAATTTTTGTAAAGATTTTAGTCAAGCAGTATGTAAGAAATGCTAAGTCCTTTGTACTGGAAACTTGCATTCTCCCAGTAAGGTAATATATTGTACTACGTTGCAAGCCCCTGGAGCAAATTTTTGATTAGTGCTTTTGTGAACAAGAAACAATTGACAAGTGGCTCTATCCCCTCTCCCCCCTTTCCCCGTCGCGATATAACCTTGAATGGTTGAAAACGACGTTGAACACCAAATAAAGAAAGAAAGAAAGAAAAGACGAAGCATTACCAATGACACAGTACATTTTAAGGAAATACAGCAAAGCCCCTTTTATCAAGATTCCCTAATTTAAGACATTATCCTTTTACGTTTTTTTTCTGTTTTCTCAGATGTTCTGTTCTTCTTCTTCTTCTTGTCGATCACTCAGATGGAAACGCCGGTTCTCCGCGCAAATGTTGCCGTGCGCTGTAGGTCGTCCAGACTGCCATAGAGCTTCCCTTGCACCGTGGTCGCCTCCGCCCAGATCTGGCTCCTGAGGCCATCGTGTAGTGGGCAAGTCTGCAGCAGGTGTTCCGTTGTCATGCTGCCTGTTTGACAAGGGCACTGGTCTGACTGGCCAATTCTGAACTTGGTGAAAAGGTGGTGGTTCATTCGGTTGTGGCCTGTCCGCAGCCTGAATATGAGGACCTGCTCAGAACAATATGTGTAGTGTGGGTGCTGCTGCAACCACTTTTTGTGTTGCTTGGCCTTGATGATGGTCTTGGCTTCTTTGAAGGTGGTTGATCTGTCATTCTGGTCAGATGTTCTGTTCATAACCTTTGTCATTTTACTCCTATTTTAAGACTCCCTCCATTTTAAGACATGCTATTCTAAGATTGGTTAAAGTCTTAAAAGGGGGGTTCCACTGAATTCCAGCTGCAACACTCGCTGATTCACGTGGAGGGAACGCTCGCCATGATGTGTGCGGACGGATGGCTGAAGACGGTTGACCTTGACAGCATGACGGTCAAGCACGTGTTGCGTGGATACATGCGTGACTGGGTGGACAAGTCCACCGTGCTCATCAACAACAGAGCAGGTAGAAAATATAAAAAGGAAGAACAAAAATATAAGAAAAAAATAGAGAGAAAAAAATCAAGCAAAAAATATGGGTTGAAGCAATTTGCATGATGAGGTAAAAAAAAACAAAAAAAAACCAAACAAAAAAACAACAACAACAACAAGAACACAGAGCAGGTCATCTATAACAACTGTTCAGTTTGCAAAGTTAAGTTAGTCCTCCTGCTCGGTACCACTGTTTGTTACGCAGAATATTATGATGTCACTCTGAAAGCGATCTAAAGGTTTAATCATTTTGATTTCAGAGTATATAAGTGTCGCTGTCAGAGTATTTATTAGTTTAGCATGCAGATGCAAATCCTGCACAGAACAGCTTGTCTTCAAGCTAATGTCAGTCCCCACAAACGTTTTGCCTAGAAATACACATATTGGTTTTATGGTATGCACATTTACAAAAGTCACATTTAGAAAAAGGTAGCAATTTTTCATGCAGACATTCCAGCATATGAATAAAACTTTTCTTGCAGACGTACTGACTCTGACGAAACACAGACATCATCTGCAGATCTTCAATTTTTCCCTTGGAAAGGTAACCAAGACCATCCAACAGAAAGGAGAGACGCTTCACAAGCTGAATCATGTTGTGGTAAGTTAGTCTGGTGTTTTTTCGCGTGTTAATGTAGGCCAATCATATACACACACATATGCACACACAGCACAGACAGACAGACAGACAGACAGACAGACAGACAGACGAACAGACAGACAGACAGACAGACAGACAGACAGACAGACAGACAGACGGACGGAAAGCCATGTACACACCCACACACACCAAAACACACACACACACACACACACACACACACACACACACACACACACACACACACACACACACACTCGCAGTCTTTGCCCCCCCCCTAACCATAAATACCTCTGTCTAACACAAGCGCAAACACACATGCATATACTCACACGTCAGCACTCTCGCACACTGGACAATATTCAGCAAACAGGATTCCCTAATAACAAAACAAACTACAACACGCGAGGGCGGAGGGGGGGGGGGGGGGGGGGGGGGCTGTGGGATACAGTCAATGACTCACGCTTTAACACTTTAACACTTTAACCCACAAAGGCGAACAAAGGCAGCACTGTAGCGGTCTCAGGCACGGACGACCACCGGTCTCTCCTGGTCTTTGACCTGCAGCAGACCACCCATCTCTACAGCCTGCAGGCAAGCGAGCTTCACCAGCCGGATCTGCAATTTGACGAACAGATCACCCTCGCCCCAAACGGTCGATTCATGGTGCTTGGAGGTCGAATCTGTCCCCGGGGTTCTGTTCCGGGCACAACGGAGGGAATCAAACACGAAGGGATGCTCGTGTACGATCTGCAGCAACGTGAGTGGAGAATGGGGACTTATTAGAGAGATTAAGTGTACAGTTTTAGTGGTAGTAGTAGTGGTTAACTTTAGGAAAATCTATGTATCATTACGCATTCCGCTTACCATAATGAAACCGACAACGGTGTCTTGGCCCGTGCGTTCAGTTTCACTTTCGTTAACGTAATGGGAGGGAAGACAACTGTTGCAATAATTCGAAAGAGTATCGTCCCATGTCTGGAATCTTTAATTGGAAAAGGAATAAAAGTCATACACGGAGCAGACGACACAGCCGAAAACAAGAACAAAAGAAACGATTATTGCAATGTTGTTTGTATTGATACATCTTAATGTTTCTGTGATACATTTTAACCACTCAATTATTGAATAGGCGCGTGCAGAACGTTCGACGTGTACAGAATATTCAGAAAGTGAATTCGCTGGAAGAGAAATGTTTGTTTGCGTGCATCTTTCTCTGTCTGCAGATTCACTTATTCCGATTCATTTCTTTGGCTGAGAATTTAGTGCATCAAACCTGGAATAAATCACACATGAAACTGACATGTGTAGCATAAAGTTGTTCAGTAGCATAATGGTTATAAAGAAATGTATGAATAAACATGCGTTCGCTGAGTTTTCACATAAGATTCAGGGCTCGTTATTTCTGTCGATTTAACCACCGCTCGTTAGCAGATCAAAGGGAGCAAACGTAAACTTTGACCCCTAACCTTTGAACTGCGCACAAAACGCTGACGTCACAACATAATAAAGTACCGATAAACACTAACACTAACACACACACTGTACACTTAACCAGTCTATTAGTAGTGGGTGTGGTGGTGGTGGTATGTGTGTATGGTGTATGAGAGAGAGAGAGAGAGAGAGAGAGAGAGAGAGAGAGAGAGAGAGAGAGAGAGAGAGAGAGAGAGAGAGAGAGCGGGCGCGCGCGCGCGTGTGTGTGTGTGTGTGTGTGTGTGTGTGTTTGCACAGCAATGGCCAGGCAACTACTAAACAGATGTTCATGAAACTTTACAAACGAATTCTCAAAGATAATATCCCGAGATGTTTTGGATAAAATAATGTATTTGATCACTTCATATTCATCAATAAAAAACAAGATAAGGCCGGACTGTGGCGACCACATTTTTCAAACGAATTCATCGAATTGTTTGTCGGTCTAGTAACCCGGGTTGACTATGGGACTCAGTAAAACTTGGAGGCCTAAACAATATTGAAACAATATGTGAATTGCAATGATTCCTGATTGTGGAATTATAGATTCGGAAAAAAATGAATTGGTCTCTTTACAATTGATTCAATCAAGAAATATCTACATAATATGTTGTGTTTTGTACGAAAACTGGCTCAGAAATCCAGAAAATCCTTGTTATGCAAAATGGGTTCAGTTGGCTTGTGTTACCAAAACCCCGCTGTCTCTATCGCAGGGTTTCGGCCATCCCATGATTTACTCGTTTCGGCGAAAAGAAATGCAGTGTGTTCACTTTTATATGTTAAGATCGATACATTTAAGAGAATGAATTTTTGCTGTGTGTGACTTTTGTAAATGTGCATACCATAAAACCAACCAGACTAGTTATCTGTGCGATGGCAAACTTTGCTTCCAGGCCAGCTGGTGCGTTACTTACAGGACAACATCGCACGGAAGCTAGGCTGGAAGTACTGGGTGGTCAGGACGTTGGACGATGACCGTGTGCTCTCCTGCTGTTTGGACACCTGTGCGCGTGTGCATAACATTCACACAGGTCAGTGTGTACGCGTGTATGTGTGTGTGTGTGTGTGTGTGTGTGTGGAGGGGGATTTGTGTGTGTGTGTGTGGAGGGGGATTTGTGTGTTTGCTTGTGTGTGTGTGTGTGTCTGTGTGTGGAGGGGGATTTTTGTGTGTGCTTGTGTGTGTGTGGAGGGGGATTTGTGTGTGTGTGTGTGGAGGTGGATTTGTGTATGTGTGTGTGTGTGTGTTTGTGTGTGTGTGTGTGTGTGTGTGGGTTGTGTGTGTATGTGGGAGAGGTGTTGTGTGTGTGTGCTTGTGTATGTGTGTGTGTGTGGAGGGGGTTGTGTGTATGCGTGCTTGCGTGCGATTGTGTGTGTGTGTGTGTGTGTGTGTGTGTGTGTGCTTGTGTGTGTGTGTTTGTGTGTCTGTGTGTGGAGGGGGATTTGTGTGTGTGCTTGTGTGTGTGTTTGTGTGTGTGGGTGTGTGTGTGCTTGTGTGTGTGCTTGTGTGTGTGTGTTTGTGTGTCTGTGTGTGGAGGGGGATTTGTTTGTGTGTATGTGAGTGGGGAGGGGGATTTGTGTGTGTGTGTGTGTGTGTGTGTGTGTGTGTAATGCCATGTGTGTAAGTAAGCAGTTTCTCAGCTTGTTGCTTACATTCAAAATAATGAATAAATTAATGAATAAGGGCGGTCTCGGAGCACAAACTAACAAAAATGTCCTCCTGCCCCGTCCCCTAGACGCACACCAACACCTCTAAATCTACACCACACACAGCATAATAATCTAACGACTTTCATTTACAGGTGAAGTTCTTTGGAGGATGGAGGGAAAGCTTAGTTCCCCCTACCCCTACCTGGAGCCCGACTGCCCGTTGTTGGTCATGAAAGTGATGCACAGAGCCAACACATTCAGTGTCTACACATTGCCTCAACTCTCTCTTCTGGCGTCGTTTTCCATGGACCATAAGGTGAGAATCAACACATTCAGTGTCTACACATTGCCTCAACTCTCTTTGTTGGCTTCATTTTCCATGGACCATAAGGTGAGAATGGAATTTTGTTGTTGTTGTTGTTGTTGATGTTGTGGGTGGTGTTCTTGTTGTTGTAGTCATTGGTAGTTTTGGTGTGTATGTGAATGTGTGTATATATATATATATATATATATATGTGTGTGTGTGTGTATGTGTGTGTTTGTGTGTGTTTGTGTGTGTGTGTTTGTATGTGTGTGTTTGTATGTGTGTGTATGCGAGTGTGGGTGTGTGTATGCGAGTGTGTGTGTGTATGTGTGTTTGTATGAGTGTGTTAGTGTGTATGTGTGTTTGCGTGTGAGTGTGTGTGTGAATTGGTATGTGTGAATTGGTATGTGTGTATGATTGGGGGGTGGGGTATTTGTGTGTTTGCATCCGTGTGTATCTTTACACATTTATGTGTGTGTCGCAGCTTGGAGATTTCCAGTTACTACCCGGGGTAGAGGAACACTTCCTAGCTGTCCACCCCAAATACCCGTTACCCGTCGTCTTCACTATGCACGATCCGAGCAGACTTAACCAGACGACATCATCAGTCGCCTCATGTCCCCTGTTTGACGATAAAGGTAGGCAGTCTTTGACTTTTTTTGACTGTGTGTGTGTGTGTGTGCGTTGCGTTGCGTTGCGTTGCGTTGTGTTGTGTTGTGGTGGTGTGTTGTTGTGCTGTTGTGTTGTGCTGTGGTGTGATGTGGTGTGGTGGTGTGTGGTGGTGTGTTGTTCTGCTGTTGTGTTGTGGTGTGTTGTGTTGTGGTGTGGTGTGGTGGTGTGTGGTGTGTGTGTTGGTGTGGTGTGGTGTCTGTGTGACCTTCAGAGAGAGAGAGAGAGAGGGAGAGAGAGAGAGAGAGAGAGAAAGAGAGAGAGAGAGAAAGAGAGAGAGAGTGAGAGAGAGACAGACAGACAGACAGACAGACAGACAGAACAGAAACAACAGACATGTAGACCGATAGAGACAGAGAGTCGACAGAGATTATTTACGTTTAAGGGCAGACCGGGTAGGCAAAATGAGTTATTTTTGGTCTCATACACCTTTTTGGGGTTGTTGCATTTTTCACACCTTTGAACATCCTGGAATGCATTCAATAATCTGCTTTTGTCATTTTAGACATGTATTCATGTAAATAAAACCATTTTCAAACCGATGTTTTGTTGTTTTTGTCTGTGTTTTATCAAAAAAATCGAAAAAATGGTCAACTTTGGATACTCCGTGCTGGTAAATGTGCGCACATGACATGACCCTTCGCTGTTCAAACTGTGTGGAAATTTCCGTTCTTCAAGATGACGTCATCACCGTTGGGGAATTTCCGTTGACATAGGCACAAAGAGAGAGAATCCGTTCCAACCGAAACCCCGGAATTAATATATGCAAATATATGTAGGTCAAAGGCATTTGGCGCAAGCGCAGTAGACAACTTATTAGTCCCCCGGTGTCAACAAATCCATGACGTTTTCACCGATTCAGCAGCATTTTTCAAAGTTTTGAGCTGCGGAGAACAACCCTAACATTGGAAATGTTCGGCATAGTGGCAAGAAATATCAGAGAAAGATGAACCAGCAGCAGCGAACAGAAGAAGGAAGTAACAACACTCCGAAATGAACCAACATTATCGTATTGAAGCAGACGACATTCTAAGATTCTTGACTCGACGAGGTGGGTTTTGCTTCTTTCTCTTTTCGATCTTGTTTGTTTGACAACGTGATTTATTGCACATTGTTATGTTGTTGTTGTTGTAAGAATGTGTTAGGGTTTGCAGGTAAATGATAAACAGTTTGTGTCTGAAGTATTTTGCGTGTTTCTTGATCAAATTTACTGACCATGCCGCCGCCGCATCCCCCCCCCCCTCCCTCCCTCCCTCGATCATCTCTGTGATATCGTCTTCACAACCCCTATTTTATTGTTCTTCGCTGGCCAGTCCTTGAGAGCTTACTATGGTGTAACATGTCATCATTATTCTTTGTCTGGGGTCAAACTGAGAAGCAGCATCTGAGCGATGTACGACTGACACAGTTTCTGTTTCTGGTCATTGACCGTAGGAAAATAAGTACCCTACTAGAGAGCGTTCTCTAATTCTGAAGGATTGGTTTACACCAGCATGGCTGACCAACCTATCATTGACAGCAATATTGTTGTCAAATCTTTTCCATTAACTAAGGAATAAAAAAATAGATCCAATTTACTTCACCAAAGAAAAAAAAAGTTAAACTAAAGGACTGGGGATGCAACTCATGAATCAAAAGCATAAAGATCACCTGCAAACAGTGCTAGGTTTAGGAAATCTGAAAATGTATACACACACACACAGAACACACACACACACACACACAAAACAGACAACAGACAAGAAACAAGCAAATACATAGCAAGTGTGATGAAATAAATTAATTTTAAAAGAAAAATATGAAAAGAAAGAAAGAAAGAAAATAATTCAGCTAGTTTCAGTATTAGTTCCTGTGTGTATGTGATTGTGTGGTTACTCAAATCCCATAGTAAACTTGACATGTAAATTTTGTGATAGGGGCCAATTAATGAATGTCTTTTGTGTGTGTGTGTGTGTTCGTCAACCGACATATGTGGGTACGAGCCGCTGAGGTGGTTGTAAGAAAACCCGCCTGGTTCAGTGGTTGGGGGCTGATTGGGATTTCTGATTTACCGGCCTAGCCAAAAAGTTGAGGTACACCCCATGTAACATGGTCATTTGCAAAATAAAGTACAAGCACTTGTTGACGTTTATATTGAGTATTAAATTTTGCAGCTTATTACAAACAAAAACCATGGACAGTTGTATCAAATATTAAATCAGTGTTTGTGTATTTATTAGGTTGGAGCAAGGGGAGAGCCAGTCCTCCTGTGGTGGCAGCGAGGAGAAAGATTGACCTGATGGAAAAGTTTGCTAAACCGGAACTACCCTCTTCCACAGCAGAAACATCAGCTTTGCCATCTTCTGACCAACCATAAGAAGATACAGATACTTTGCCATCTTCTGACCCATCACAAGCAGATATGGATACTGGTACTGTGCAACGTCACTCCGCTGACATGTGTTGGGCTTTTGTCAACATTGATCAGCTCAATCTATTGCTGAAAGGTCTATATCCTGTACTGAATGCTTGTCTGATAGCAGTCTGATTATGAAAGAAGGTGATGCATCAGCCCAAGGATTTGCACAGGCCCTGCATCTGGAGTGCATATGAGTGTCCATTCAAGTCTGCAGTTGTTTACTCTTCTCCCGGTGTTTGCAACGCTTCGGGTGGTAAAGTTGCATTTTAAATAATCTGCGTATGACCATGTTGGTACATGGAAAGGGACATTCAGCTTTACAGAAATTTGCTGCAGTGTTAGGATTGAGCACAGAAATACTGTAATTAAAATGTTGCAACTTTTGAATGGCTTGATAGCTTTGTTCCATTTGTGTATATATAATTATGTAATGTTGTTGATGATTTGTGAAGCATCATTTCTATGCAATGGAATAAGAAATCAGTGCATCCGTTGGGTTTTTATGAGTCTGACAGTTTGGTTCTGATCAATATTTTCATATCAGCACAAACACAGATAATTGACTTTTTTTAATGTTTTCATATGATTTTTTTTTAAATCAAAAAAATCTGATAATTTGATTATCAAATCATTTCCCCTTCATAGTTAAAGTGTTATTCTGGTTAAAAAAAAAACCACCCCATTAATTCAAGCTCTACTGTGGTACTAGTTTACCGGGGTACTAGTGAGACTCTTTTACATGCTGTTTTCTCTACATGTAATTTGAGACAAAATGTGGTAATTAAAATGTAACTTTTGAATGGCAAGATGGATTTGTTCCAATTTTGTATATGTTGTTTATGATCTGTGAAGCACCATTTCTGTGCATGGAATAAGAATACAGTGGATTCCTTGTGTTTTTATGAGTCCGACAGTTTCGTTTTGATTCATATCTGCACTAACATAGATGAGTTTTCAAATGATTTTTTAAAAAAAATCTGGATAATTTGATCGTCAAATCATTTCCCCATCATAGTAAAGTGGTTATTCTTATAAAAACATATCAATTCAGGCTGCACTGTGCTACTAGTTTGAGGTACTGGTTGGAATCTTTCAAATGCTGTTTTCTCTGAATGTAATTTTCAGACAAACATCTGTAATTAAAATGTTGCAACTTTTGAATGGCTTGATGGATTTGTTTCATTTTTGTTTATGTTGTTTATGATTTGTAAAGCGTCAGTTTTGTGTATGGAATAAGAGTTAAGTGCATTGGTTGGGTTTTTATGAGTCTGACAGTTTGGTTCTGATTCATGTTTTCATATCGGTACAAAGAAAGATGGTTGTTTTCATATGATGTATATAAAAAATCCTGATAATTTGATTGTCAAATCCTTTTCCCTACATAGTAAAGTGGTCATTCTGATAAAAACATATGAATTCAGGGTGCACTGTGCTACTGTTTTTTTTATGTACTGGTTCAAATCTTTAAAATGCTGTTTTCTCTGAATGTAATTTTCAGACAAAACGCTACAATTAAAATGTTGCAACTTTTGAAAGGCTTGATGGATTTGTTCAGTTTTTGTATATGTTGTTTATGAGTTGTACAGCATCAGTTCTGTGTATGGAATAAGAGTTCAGTGCATTGGTTGGGTTTTTATGAGTCTGACAGTTAGGATTTCATGTATTTTTCTTATCAGAACTGAACCGGTAACTGAAAATGCTAAATTAAAATAATATATTGCTTAGAAATGCTTTTCGATACACAGAATTATTAAACACACACATATTGCTGCAAAGAAGAAAAATTGGATCAAAACATGCACTGGTTCACAAACTGCAACATTTTAAAAAAAGCACATTTTATAACGTTTTTCTCACATTTTGGTGAATAAAACCCCCCAAAATTGCTTTTCACTCAAAATTTAAAATGGTTTCCCTTAATTAGGTTATTCTGCTTGCAAAAATCAAACAAGCAGCAAGCTGTTTCCAAAATAAAAAAAAAAGTGCTTGCCTACCCTGTCCCCCCTTAAACTGAAATCAAAAAAGAAATATTCAGCAATCAACCTTTTTTCTCTCCAGTACTCTCTCACACACTCGACCTGCACAACGCTGCTGGGACAGTCGCCGACGTTACAGGCGAGGACATCAACAACGATGAGAACTAGTAAAATGGATGGAGTCGCTGCATCGTATCAGGGCTCCCCAAGGACGCCCCTCCCAGGGGGTCGCCCCACTTTTAATTTTTAGAAAGCCCATGGGTCGCTCAGCGGAGTTTTAGAGGGTCCCGAGAGTCCAGAAGTCACAACAGCCCCCACGTACATTTTGTACTGGACTTCCTGTACTTTTACAGTCTGAAATCAGAACCTACGGGACGCACGATAAAAGCAATTTAGTGCGTTCCGGGACCCCCCCCCAGGAACTTATACCTGTAGTTGGCCTACGCGTGTTGGGCTTCTAGTGCGTATAGGACGCAGGGACATAACTCTGACAAAAGAGACGAAGGAACACTCAATTATGCACGCATGCACCTGAATGCACACACGTGCATGGATGCACGCACGTAGTACACATGCACCTACACACACACACACACACACACACACACACACACACACACACACACACACACACACACACACACTCGCATGCAAGCACGCACGCATACACACACACACACACACACACACACACGCATGGATGCACACACGTAGTTCGCATGCACCTACACACACACACACACACACACACACTCGCATGCAAGCACGCACGAACACACCCACACAAACGCACAGACAGACATAAACACACACACCAAACACACACGTCCACACACTACCACATACACATGTGTGCTTTTGTCAACGTATTAGTTTTAATCAAACATCTCCTAGACTTTCACACGAAAGGAAACTGCCTACATTTGAATCTACTTGAGGGTGGCATCTGTGAACGATGAACTTGTTTTCTTGGTTTATTCATAATATGTTGGAACCGTCCCGAAGTCTTTGATTTTAACTGCCAAGTATATTTCATGTATCCTTAATGTACTTATGACATTTTTCGTGTTTTGAAAAACGTTGAATGTGTGTGTGTGAGTGTGTGTGTGTGAGTGTTCGTGTGTATGTGTGTATGTGCGTGTGTGTTTGAGTGTGTGGTTGTGTGTGTGAGTGTGTGTGTGAGTGTGTGTGTGTGTGAGAGAGAGTATGGTTGCGCGCGCGTGTGTGCGTTTTGTGTGTGTGTGTGTGTGTGTGTGTGTGTGTGTGTGTGTGTGTGTGCGGATATAGAATTACTAGTATTGTTAGGTGCACCTGATTATTACCATAAAACAAATTGTAAATTTGTACTTTTTTAAAAATTTTAAACGAGGCAATTATGAACGGTTGCACAACACATTAAAGCGACTAGCATGCTTTACTGTTGTTAATGTTTGCCTTTTGAATGAGCTGGAGTGGGAGAAAGTAAAAGTGGAGGGGAAAAAGATGACGAATAATGTCAAAACTTGATTAAATGTAACCCCCCGAGGGTTAGGGGGAAGAATTTACCCGATGCTCCCCAGCATGTCGTAAGAGGCGACTAACGGATTCTGTTTCTCCTTTTACCCTTGTTAAGTGTTTCTTGTATAGAATATAGTCAATGTTTGTAAAGATTTTAGTCAAGCAGTATGTAAGAAATGTTAAGTCCTTTGTACAAAACTTGCATTCTCCCAGTAAGGTCATATATTGTACTACGTTACAAGCCCGTGGAGCAATCTTTTGATTAGTGCTTTTGTGAACAAGAAACAATTAACAAGTAGCTCTATCCCATCTCCCCCCCTTTCCCCGTCGCGATATAACCTTCGTGGTTGTAAACGACGTTAAACACCAAATAAAGAAAGAAAGGTTAAATGTACCGATTAACCCACATGCAAAAAGCAGTCAAAGGTAAGTCTAAGGCAGGCTGTCATCTCTGAAACTGTGATCTTATGACTCCGGACCACCTTCCTAGCGGAGGAGGCTAGTTACATTAAATATCAGGTAAAGTCTTGCACCACGCGACGATGGCTGCAACTGATTTCATTGGGAATTGTTTCAGATCTTGATAAACCTAAACTACGAAGGTCACAATAAATGATCAAATCAGGCGTAGACGTTCGTAGCTTTTTTTGTCGTGAATTTGTTATGACAATATTCATGTGCTTTGTCATTATAATACCCTTCTAATGTTTTAAATGGGAAAAAATAATCAATTCAGATGATCAAATTTCCTAAAATAGATGATGAATGACTGATGTCGGGTTTTCCCATGCCAACGCAATCACCAAAACGGCACCTTACTTATACGTGAGCTGGATCTAAAAATAGAGGAAATCGATCCCTTCATGATGCCCGTCTTTTTCTCTCGCGGCTAATAATGAGTTGGCAATGTCACATCGTACACGGCCTTGAATGCAAACTGCATCAAAATCGTTTCTTTATTTCAACCAACTACATTATGTATGAACAACTATAATTCGAAATCGTCATTGTTGCCAATGCCATTGGTCGGTTTGGAATTATGATCAGTCGTATATACTGACATTTAAACAGACTATAAATGTTCGTTCCCGCTTGCTCTCTTTACTGTATCTGCAACTACAATATTGTAGGCTTACAAATACGATTTGAATGATCGCTAGTTATCATTATGGACTTAGACAAACCATGCAAACTTTAAATGTGTTTTTATTATACAAAGGTTTTTTTCTTACGCACTTCTTGATATATATATATATATATATAATTATATATAAAGATGGTGCAGTAGTTACCTTCGTGTCATACATTCACAATGAAATGTTTACAACAGATTCAATAATCATTCAATAAACAGACGATGTACATTGAAATCCATCAGTGCCTTGTGTCGCTACATTGTACAAGTACAAGACACAGGCCAGGCAAGACAAAGATTTATTAACGAAGTTAAATTCTCAGCAAGTTAACAGGTTTTTGAACGTGCAAAGCATCAACAAAACAAGAGGCGAAGCCATCAAGGCTCACGTAAGAAATCGACAAACAGTAACACAAACTCAATCACTCCGTCACACATACACACACACACACACACACACACACAGAGAAAGAGAATAGGTGAAACTGTGCAAGAAAGCGAGACACTAGATCTAGATCTGTCTGTCTGCATGTACACTAGTCTCGGCCCGCTCAAAATAATAATGACCGAGACTTTCAGTACTTCCTTCGCGTGACGTCTAACCCTCTTACGTCATAATGTGACGTCAATGTAATGTGACGTCTTCAAATGTTAGAGTTTCTACCACAGACATACACACGCACGCACGCACATACGCACATACGCACGCACGCACAGACAGACAAAGTTACGATCGCATAGGCTACACTTACGTGAGCCAAAGACTGAGTTAAAAACTCAATTCTTCACGTAAAAAAAGTTCTGCCTGCTACCTCTGCTGTTGTAAATGGGGTAAGGCTATCCCTCCATTTGAACACATACAAAAGGTCAACGTCTTGATGACTTCTTGCTGTGCAAAATTAGAATTTTTGGTAAATCAATGTTGCAGATGGACACTGGTGTCAGTTAAATAATAAGGTCATAAAAAAAAGACAACAAACAACATACAGTCTGCACATAATGTTATATGTCCGCTATATGCCTAAGTGCAGAATTGTGCTCATTACATGTAAAAGCCTGATTGACCTAAGATGACGAGCAGAACAGTTTACATGAAAAGAAATGTGACTTTAAAAAGAACTAAAGCAACTGTAATAGTTCATATAGGTATGTAAAAATGTACAAAAAAAAGAGAAACTCTTTTTGTAAGAAACCATAACAACCATGTGGGTACAATTAATCGCTTTGTAATGGTATTTTAATGTTTTTAAACTTCTATATTTTAACATTTTTAGCAGCATTAAAATGTTCTGGAGTGTGTGACCCCATTTACTATTCCTTTTCTGCCAAGGACGCAAAATCGTTAATAAAATAGAAATGATTATTTCCTCATTATTATTACTAAAACTGTGACTAATCACATAATTCATGAATTACCCAATTTAATAATTTCTTGCTGATATTATTTCGCTGAATCAACTGAGGTGGGATTAAGCAAACCATCTAAATTAAAAATATATCACTAAAACTGCAATCAGTTACATAATTCATGAATTTACCGCTAATATTATTTCATTTAATCAACTAAGGCTTGATAAAGCAAACAGTCTACATGCATTAAATACAAACAGTACATGTAAATTCTCCATTATTCCAGTATCCTTATACTCTACTGATAGTTAAAATAATATGTGTTCAATAAAAAGTTAACAAAATTTTGTTAAAAGAAATTCAATCACACACACACACACACACACACACACACACACACACACACACACACACACACACACACACACACACACACACACATTTGTTACGGCTGTACATATATTTTCATAAACACGCAGTTGTTCTGAAACAAACTGATTAAATTTAACAGCTACAGGTTTTTTTCTGTGCAGATTCTACTGTATAGACTTCTTTGTTCTCAAATAATACACTAACATGTATTTTGATGTGCCTTAAATCAAAACATTTCGACACAAAGGAATCATAGCCATGGAGATAAGAAAATCACCTTGTCTCATTTCTTTACCTCACGTAAATAACATCTATGATTTAATAGTCTTTCATATTATTTGCAACCCATCTTTGGGCAAATACCTCAAGCTAGAAGGAGTTCAAATCTTTATCTTTAACAGTCAAGCAAGTGGTGTCAAAGGCCTTTTCAGAAACAGCCATCAAGAAGAGACCAGGCACTTTGATTCAATTCAAGTATCATATTATATTGTACACTAAACACACAAGTAACAACATTAAAACCAACAATCACCTCAACAATAATATTCTGAATGCTGAACGCGAGAAGAAAAGTGGATGTCCTCGTAACAGTCTCTTTGTTTGGTCTGGTGACCTCACGGTATGCGTCGAACAGGTAAAGCAGTAATCTGAAACAAAGGCAGTGAAAACATCATGACGTAAAAAGTGAATTGCAAGGTTTATGAGAACAACGAAGGAGAAATATTTAAACAATGTTTACACTTACTTCGATTTCATTACCTAAGTTTTACAAACTGTTATTTTCAACAGGACTGTGTGTGCAAGCGCTTAGAACTGTACCCAAGGAATACGCGCTGTATAAGCTTCCTATTGATTGATTGATTGATTGCATGGTAATAATTTTTTCAACAGGACTGTGTGTGCATGGTAATAATGTTTTCAACAGGACTGTGTGTGCATGGTAATAATGTTTTAAAACTCAGTCAGCGTAGGATTGCACTGTGTGAACAGCTAGTGTCTTGTTGCAGAAAAACAATCATTCAGAAAGTCCGGGATGATAAACACGGGGCTCACACATTTGTCAGCATTCATTTATGAAAGGAATTGTAGGTCTTCCAGAAACTTTTCCTCACAATATTACGTTTCAAGTTCGGTGTAGAAGTCACAATGATGCCATAAAGATACCTGAAGTGTCATTGCCACTATCAGAACGATCGACAGGCTACATGGAAGGAGGATGGTTGATTATCAAACTGTCAAACAATTAGTTAAAAGGTCGGGGATGATAAACATGGTGCTTAGACATTTGTCAGCATTGTTGACATATATGTCGAGTTTTCCGATGACTTTTCTTCAGAAGCTTACGTTTCCTCTTTGGTTTTAAAAACTATCCAATCAATTATTATGCAACGATAAGGGGCACTGTTATAATGATGAAGTGCTGACTGAAAAGAGTACATCTAATTAGTCATTCGACAAACCCACCTGTCTGTAAGGACCAAGCACGTCAAAGAAAGCAAAGCAGGGGTCGGGCAGGCTAGAGGCGGCTTCACCCTGGTCGTCACCGTTGATGTAGAGATGAAGAGATCGCTTCTTGTCAAGCATCACTCCCACCCGGCTTTTCTCGTGTAAGTCTAACAGTTTCCGTCCAACGTTGGTGTTCAGCTGAAAAGACACACACCAATGTAACTCTATCTGTTTTCGATATCAGAGTTGTCTGAGAGCTTTTTGTTTCTTGATTAAGTTATATGTTTCTCTTTCGGGACGTCTTCCTGGTAAAACCAAAGGCAGTCGTGCAGAATGTGGTTTTGTTCTCCAGTCCATGTGCACGTTGAGAAAGTCTCTATTTCTTTTTCTGCTTTTGAACCAGGCAACTCTTTAGGGACGACTTGAGCCCGAGAGACGCCACACACAGGATGTCTGTGAGCCTTCAGCTGAGTCATAATGTCCGGCAACTAGAAGGGACGACTTGAGCCCGAGAGACGCCACACACAGGATGTCTGTGAGCCTTCAGCTGAGTCATAATGTCCGGCAACTAGAAGAATGCACGATCATATAGCTGAGTCATAATGTCCGGCAACTAGAAGAATGCACGATCATATAGCTGAGTCATAATGTCCGGCAACTAGAAGAATGCACGATCATACAGCTGAGTCATAATGTCCGGCAACTAGAAGAATGCACGATCATATAGCTGAGTCATAATGTCCGGCAACTAGAAGAATGCACGATCATATAGCTGACAAAATCCAGTTAATAGAGAAAATGGACTGACTTCAAACATTTTGAGTTTTTGAAGCATTTTCAGTTTTACAGCGAAAGCGTCAACCTCAAGACAGGTCGGACAGACTCAGTGAACTTATCGACAGTCGTGTTACCTTGACGAGTTGAGATAGATTCCTCGTTGAGGTTTGAACACACGCATAGCTGTGAAGATTGTAACTTCCTCGCACGTGAACATTTATGAACCTATTTTGATTTCCGGAACCACACATTAAACAGAGGACTAACTGTCCGGCAGTAGGTTGATAGTGATGGTCCGTTTAACCTGTCGGATTAAAAACAAAATCAGGGGTACTTTATAATCGCGAAATTTTGATCAAAGATTTTATAAAACTTGTCATGGCCTTTTCTTTTCAATTTTCAAAACTACCACCACCACGACCACCACCAGACACTCATACATATGGGTGCGTCTCAGAATCTCGTCCTCTGTTTGTGACATTATCACCAAAAGTAAAATCTTCCCAGAAAACTTTGATAATACTATTTACACACTTCTCAGGGTGTACCTTTTCAGTTTAAACAAGAAAAAATATAACATTGCCTTTAGTTTGCCATATGTTGAGCATTATTTGGACCATGTGTGCAAAATCACCCGTGTAACATGGAAAAAATAAAAGACAAAAAAACTGCATTTATAAGGCTGAAAACGACTTTTATTCAGTTATTATTGTTGAATCACAAGCCATTATAGAGTTCAATATGAAATGACTACATGCAAACAACAAAATAATGTTTTTTTCAATGTTCCATGCATTCGTCAAAATTTCAATACAAAAATGAAAATTAATTAATGATATCCTGATCAGAACATGTTGATACATGGCATTCATTCAGTCTTATTGACATTTAACCTTCACAATAGCATATATACAAAGATTTGTTGCTCTAAGACAAAATGTTAGAAAGTTATCCCAAAAGAATGCAAAATGGTCACCGATGTAACATGGAAACATCACTTTTGTAACAAAGAAACGGTTATGCTTTTTCCCACAAACTTTACTAAATGAAGCTGATTTTGCAACCAGATTCTTCTTAGTAAAATGCCAAACACTAAAACAGGAACAGAAAGAAAAAAAGCTGGACAAAATCAAGAAAACTTTGCCCCAAAAAAGAGAAACATTAATGAAAAGTTCATCACCGACGTAACTCGGAAACGAACAACCAGACATGTATTATAAGGTTTGACATGAAGAATGCAAATGTTCAAAAGTGGTTCATTCAATTGTTAAGACAATAAACCAAAGGCATTGGTTACATATAGAACAGTTGCCACTTGCAGTTAATTAATTTATTTTAAAATAAATAATGCCCCCTGGCATTGAAGGTGGGGTCACGAATCATGGTTGCATCAGATGCAGGGACAAAGAAAATATCATCGATCCCTGGAAAGCAATAGTAGTTCCCCTCCGGTTTCCTTCGAAGGAACGGTACCACCAGTTCATCAGGTCGAATCTCTTGCACCTGAAACATGCAAGTACCAGCGATTTCAACCAAAGATTGATGCAATATGTGTACAAGTTTCACTAACATGAATTTGTTTAATGTCTATCAAGATTTTGATGCATCCACATTCACTGGCTAAAAACAAAATAAAGTAATTATTTTGTTCAGACTTACCATTCCATTGAACATACAACTTTTACAATTAAAGAAAACATTGACACTTACCGTTCCTTTAAATGGATTTCGGAAATTTAATTTTGATCATAATTTTTTATATTTTTAATTTTCAGAGCTTGTTTTTAATCCAAATATAACATATTTATATGTTTTTGGAATCAGGAAATGATGTAAAATAAGATGAACGTAAATGTGGATCGTTTTATATAAAAAACAAAAATTATTACAATTTTCAGATTTTTAATGGCCAAAGTCATTAATTAATTTTTAAGCCACCAAGCTGAAATCCAATACCGAAGTCCGGCCTTCGTCGAAGATTGCTTTACAAAAATTTCAATCAATTTAATTGAAAAATGAGGGTGTGACAGTGCCGCCTCAACTTTTACAAAAAGCCGGATATGACGTCATCAAAAGTATTTGTCGAAAAAAAGAAAAAAACGTCCGGGGATATCATACCCAGGAACTCTCATGTCAAATTTCATAAAGATCGGTCAAGTAGTTTAGTCTGAATCGCTCTACACACACACACGCACAGACAGACAGACACACACACACACACATACACCACGACCCTCGTTTCGATTCCCCCTCTATGTTAAAACATTTAGTCAAGTTTTGACTAGGTGAAATCGAAAGAAAAACTATTATTAACAAATGTTTAGCCTAATTTTTCACTTCATAGAATATCATAGCAGCAAAAACTCACCTTTTCTCAAGAACCTGGGGTGTTGATCACTGTCGTAACAAAATCACAGACTTCGGAAACATTCTCGAAATCTTTCTTCGCTGCTGGAAGCTGAACTATTTCTCTCTGTAACTGCGCATGCGTAGTCACCCGCACCTCTAAGTCACTACGCGCAAAATAGTTCTAATCTTTCTTCAAAACTCTGAACATTATTTGCAAAACCGTTCACCATCGTAACTGAATTTTGAAGAAGCATGTCATATTGCGCAACTTTCAACTTAGTTTGCAGATGCAATTTTGAGAAAATAATACTTAAATAACATTTAGCTTAGCGATGTTCTATGCCCTTTCATGTCTAGATCGTGTTGAAGATGAATATGCAAATTCTAAAGTTCAAATTTAGGACTTGTTGCTGTTGCACGCGTGCGGAAACCTATGTTACGACAGTGATGGCAAACTTTCAAGCGATTAATTTCGTTTAAAAAAACAATTCTGTGGACAAAATAACATTTCAACTGTCAAGTACACTTAAACCAAACACACATAACAAGAATAGCAGTCCTTGGACATTCTAAACGATTCTTGTAGTGAGGTGCAAAACTAGTTGATGGTTCATGTCACAGATCAGACCTCCATTTTTCACGCATCCAACCATTTCTTTCGCAAAACAATCTTCATAATAATCATGCAAAATACTCAATTTTGTTTGTACTATTTCTTTATTCATTTTACTTCTCAAAAATACCAATATCATGATTTAAAATTCAGTATGTTTCAATTGTGGGCTAATTTGATTATGGCACACACAAAAGGATCAGTTTCTGAGACGCACCCATATACACAAAAACAGAATCGCACAAACAGCCTTCATCCTTTCCAGCGTACCCGCCCTTTCTTTACGGTCTTTTCAGACTTACCGTATGTCCGACATTCACGTCCACAGCATTGTCAGAAATGACCACAGCAGATGGCCATCCTCTAGCGTCAGATGGCAGTGTCAGAGGAGTGGTTGTTGCTCCAGTATACATCACAAAACTACTTCTAGCGTCTCTTTTGTCCAAGATGACCTAGACATATTGCGTACATTGTCACATGCATGCACATACAGCGTATGCGTGGACAAACACAAACAAAACACACACCCCTCCACACACACACATAGGCATGCTTGTACGCTCTCTCTCTCACACACAAACAAACCCACACACACACCCACACCCACACACAAACACACACACGCCCGCATGCACACTCGGAGACACCCCCCCCACACACACACACACATATACGCAGACAAATACACACACACACGCACACACGTACACACACACACACAAATACACACGCACATACACACACACACACACACACACACACACACACACACGCACGCACGCACGCACCTACGCACATGCACACACATGTTAGTTTCGATTTGTATAGGCTCCGTCTGATCCCGTAACCCACCATGTAAGCCATCACGGATTTGTCCAAGCTTTTAGTGGAAGAAGTGCGGCTTTTTACATTTAGTCAAGTTTTGACTAAATGTTTTAACATAGATGGGGAATCGAGACGAGGGTCATGGTGTATGTGTGTATGTGTGTGTGTGTGTGTGTGTGTGTGCGTGTGTTCGTGAGTGTGTGTGTGTGTGTGTGAGTGCGTGTGTGTGTGTAGAGCGATTCAGACTAAACTACTGGACCGATCTTTATGAAATTTGACATGAGAGTTCCTGGGTATGATATCCCCGGACACTTTTTCATTTTTTGGAAGAACGTCTTTGATGACGTCATATCCGGCTTTTTGCAAAAGTTTAGGCGGCACTGTCACACCCTCATTTTTCAATCAAATTGATTGAAATTTTGGCCAAGCAATCTTCGACAAAGGCCGGACTTCGGTATTGCATTTCAGCTTGGTGGCTGAAAAATTAATTAATGACTTTGGTCATTAAAAATCTGAAAATTGTAAAAAACAAATTCTTTTTATAAAACGATCCAAATTTACGTTAATCTTATTTTTCATCATTGGTTGATTCTAAAAACATATACATATGTTATATTCGGATTAAAAACAAGCTCTGAAAATTAAATATATAAAAATTATGATCAAAATTAAATTTTCGAAATCAATTTAAAAACACTTTCATCTTATTCGTTGTCGGTTCCTGATTCCCCCCAAAAATATAGATATGATATGTTTGGATTAAAAACACGCTCAGAAAGTTAAAAAGAAGAGAGGTACTGTAAAGCGTGCTATGAAGCACAGCACAACCGCTACCTCGCCAAACAGGCTCGTCACTTTCACTGCCTTTTGCACTAGCGGCGGACTACGTTCAATTTTATTCTGTGAGTTCCACAGCTTGACTAAATGTAGTAATTTCGCCTTACGCGACTTGTTATTTACTAAAACTGCTACACATGCCAAATAATACAACGGCCTGGGTACTTTCTTGGCTGTGCGGAAACTGTTATTCATAAATTATGTTCGTAACTTATATCAAGTTCAACATATACAATCTGTCGACACAGAACAAGGCAACGCTATTGATCGTTTCTTTATGTTCAAATGGAAGGATGCTCTCATACTTGGCACACACACACGACATGAACATAAAATCCAATGGCAATTGTCTCTGGTTCCAGGCATAATCACGGCACAGGGTATTTAAGAGAGTCGATCTTTGTTCTAATAGTTGTTGTTGATCACCTTTGTCCTGTACAGAGCTATGTGCTGGTTAATCACAGTTAATACTGTGCAAAGTGATGATTTTTGTAAGACAATATATTGTTGCAGCATTATTGTCCATCTATACGTTTATTTTTTCGTTGTACATGTAGTTACACATTTACAATGACTTCAGCTAGACGCTAAATTATTGGCACCCAAGGCGGTTAATGGTCGTCTGCCACTTCGATTCCTGCCCCCCCCCCCCCCCCCCCCCCCACACACACCCCACCTGCTTCCCCAGTTGGAACAACTTAAAACTATTCATACATTACAAAAACAACAAAAAAACTGTTCTTTAAAATGCTCAGTATTCTCTATATTGCTATTTGAAGTGTTGCACAGTCTCTGGGGACAGGATGTTTAATTGAATGATATTTGACGGCAACAGGCAACGTGAAAGAGCTATATTTCTTAAAGGGATTACAGTTGTAAACACACTGATAGCGTCACAGTGAACACTGAGCTCAATGACTAACCTCGTACAACATGTTCGTCATCATAGGCTGAGAGGCGACAACGATACCACCATAGTCGTCAGACCCTCTTCTCTCTGCCGTCTGCTTGTTGTTGCTCAGCACGATGTTCTTACCATGGTTGTCATGGAAAAACAAAACTGGCACCTGCAATCAGTCAGTGTACACATCAAACTGAACTGTCTAGAAATGGTTACATATTTCACGTAAATCACTCTGACACAGTTAATTAATACATTGCACATACAAATGATCAGTCTAGAAAGTATCTATTTTTGAAATTATTATTAATTGGTGGTAAATCCTCCAAACAGTGCCGCCCTATATTCTGTTGTAAAATCTCAGGATTTTTGGTTTTGTTTCAAGACTGAATCTTTTGCTACAGTTCCAATAAAGTGGTGTTTATTTTCAAAATAATGTGCGTTTGTATGCATGGAGTTGAGAAACTTCAACCGCATGATTTCAGAAGTGAAAATCAGTTGGTTGCCAAATGGCAGTAAACCTTCCTCCAACTCCCAGTCAGATTCTATTCACCGATTTCAGGTCATTGGTTTTGGTATAGTGACAATATCGTTCGTTGGCTAACAAACTTTCGATTCACAAACCTGATTTCTGTGTCAACAAACACAGCAAAACATATACTAAGCATTGAGCAATTGCTTTCATTTCACGACTTGACATCAGTTATATTCGTTCATAGTGGACGCACACTCATTGTTTATTGTTTACTAACTTGGTTAAATGGTAAATGAAGTAAAATCACATAAATCACAGATCTTTAAGAAAATCAGATGTTTAAAAAAAAAAACCACACAAAATACTTACAGGCACAAAATCCAAATCAGCAGACATGACTTTCGCCTGACCGAGTGCTGACAGCTCTTTCTCAATGCGGGTCACGGCCTCTGCGTCGATCACGACGGTCTCCTTGGATACGACCTTGACGCCTGAGGGCAAGGTGGCGCTGCAGTCGAGGTTTCCAACACGTGTCTGCATCACGGGCGTCATGGTGCTGACAGTGTCGCGATTCTTGGCGTCCTGCACGCGCTGTACCACGTGTTTGTGTGACGTCAGCTTCCCGCGTCGCTGTAGCAGACACGTCTTGGTCTCCGTCACCGCCTCCTTGACGTCAGAGCACGCGCTGTGGGCCAGCTCGTTCAGGCGATGACGACAGTCCTGGACCGACTTCTCCAGGCGCGCACACACGGCTTCGATCTCAGCAACGGCCTTCTTGGTCTGCTTCTCGGTCTCCGCCAGGTGGGCGTCCAGCTGTTGGATGGCTTTGTCCAGCCTGGCCTCCCCTTCGGTCAGCGTGGCCGCCAGCTCCGCCAGCACGGCACGCGCGTCCTTGACCTTCTCCTCTATATCCTTGACCTCCGGGCAGCTGCGGTGGCGGGACGTGGCGCACAGGTGGCAAATGCTCTCGACGTGTGTCGGGCAGAACAGCTCCGTGGTCTTGTCCGCGTGGACGGCGCAGGCGGCGTGCTGGCTTCCCGCCACTTTGTCCGCCGTCAGGGAGGTCAGGTCCTCCACCGTGTGGTTCCTGGCCACTTTCTGCTTCAGGTGTATCTTCCGGCACGACTCGCAGAACAGGTCCCCGCACGTCAGACACAGACACGTGGCCGCGGCCTCCTCACAAATACAGCTGTGCGACTGTTTGAGCAGACGGTGAGCCCCCACCAGGTCCGCCATGGCCAGGTCTGTGGGAAAACCGTCCGCGACGTCCTGCCAGCTCTTCTGGCCTCGCTCCTCGGGTTCCATGATGGCGCAGCGGCATAGCGGACACAGGGCCTGGTCTTGAGACTGCAGCCAGGACAGCAGACAGTGGTGACACAGCAGGTGTCCGCAGGGCAGCAGCTTGGGCTGCACGTACTGCTCGTGACACACGCTGCAGTCCATGTCATCGGGTTCTGGCACTGGTGGGGCAGCGGTCGCCATGGTTATATGTGTTTTCTGAAATTACCAAAAATCTCTTGAGAGAATCATATCTTTAAAAAGAGGGAGTTTGAAAATTGAGGTAAACTTAGAGACGTTTTGAAACAGAAGTCTAAAGAAGCAGGGTCGTAAAAAAGAAGAAGAGGGTGTTGGGTTTCGTTGGGGGGGGGGGGGGGGGGAGAGGAGGGCATTATCAAAAGCATTATTAAAAGTTGGATTTACTGTACTGTTCTAATACAGACACAGGGCTCGCCTGTAGTGTAGTGAATCGTACATGAACTCTGAAAGGCCCCGTACATTCGATAGTGAATATTCATGGTGCTCTAAGAATGTGTGATACACATGCAGTCATGGTGCTGCATAGGATAATATTAGGCTTGCTGGATGGGGTGGGGGGGGGGGGGGGAGGCGGGGGTTATTGTCTATTTTGTGTATTACTATTATCCAATACAGTTTTTGCTCTCAAGGTTAGTTTCACTCGTATCAATATACTGACCTCAGGATGTTATCGGATAGAGAATGTTAGTTAAACATGCCTAGAATGATTCGTGAGGCTGATATCATGAATAAGTCAATTCTAATGTTAAGACAGGCACGTGAATTTCTGCGTTCACGGAGTGTATCAGTCGTATTGTTGCACCACAGGAGCTTGTATCAAAGCGCTGGTCGACCAAAGTCTTTCACCCCTTTACCCACACTGTGATATTTCTCCGTTTAACTTTAAACTAAATATTCGAACCTATGCAGATTCGACTTTGTACGCAAAAGGATCGATAATCAATTCATCGACAGGCTTTTCCCTGCGACGTTTACCGTTAAGGGGAGCTGTTGAACCGGATCATATCCAAAATTAAGCCAAGACTTCAGACTAATTAGTATTGTAATACTACAGGAGGGATAAAAAGGAGTAGAAGACCGTGATCGTCCGGTGTTTGGATGCACTGCCTTCTACATTTGTTTATTTTGCATAATTAATGTCTACTGTATCTTTACCCTAGCCGCGTTGTCGGTAACACCAGTAGCAATGGCTGTGTAAAACGAACGAGAAATAAACAACTGTCGAACCAATACAAGACACCGGTTACGCCGCCTTCCCACAAAGAGACAGTCTTTCTTATGCTAAATGTAGAACGAAGCGCTGAACTGAACAAAGTTGTTGTCACATTCACGCTGGTCGCTGTGACCCAAATCGAGACATAGCTGCATATTTTATTAGCTCTACAAAATGGGGTCAGCTCGTTGTGCGTGGAGTGCGCGAATAAGAATGTTGAACTCTGCGCTGCTCAATCGACAATGTTCTTGCGAAAAGAGTACTAGCCTTGCGTTGTAGCACTTTTTCCCGTTTAGCCAGCATTAAATTGTCTACCGAGCTACACTCGGCTTTACTGTACTAGAGATCGGATGTGAAGTGAAGTGAAGTGAAGTGAAATGAGGTGAAGTGAAGTATCACATAGGCAGAATGCAGCAGACAGACACAGACACACACACACATACACAGACACACTGACACACACTTACACACACACACTACACACACACACACAGACACAGAGAGAGAGAGAGAGAGAGAGAGAGAGAGAGAGAGAGAGAGAGAGAGACAGACAGACAGACAGACAGACAGACAGACAGACAGACAGACACAGAGACACAGAGAGACAGAGAGAGAGAGTGGTCTAGAGATAACGGAAACTTGGGAACCGAAAGTAGGGTAAACCCGGAAATTCCTCGGACGTTAAATCAATAGTGACATACCTCGCAACTTGTCTCACTCTCAGAGCGCAGTGAAAGAAACGAGTAGTCGACAGCGGAGTTGATAAATCTATGGTACAAATCCAAAAGCGATAATTGGGAAGAATGATTCACACTAAAAAGCACAAATGATGTGACAAACTGTCCACACTGGTTCTAACTTCGCACAGCGGCAGCCATTGCACTGAAGAGTGTGACACGTAAAATATGCTGTGATCACGTGATGTGTGTCAAAGTTGATCTTTTCGGTACAGTGCGGACGAACCTTTGGGAACACTGTGACCCGATTAGCACATGAAGTGTTGAAGTCAGTGCTGAAACTACGAGCTGGGTATCAAGTTTCAACACGATTCAATCACTGGGTCAGTGGACTGCCAAAGCCATAGTCACATAATAACAAATGTAAACCATACACGGAGACCCGATAGGCAGTCAGACAGCCAGCCACACACACACACACACACACACACACACAAATACACACACACTGACGATCGGTCACTCTGGCCACAAGCACTCTTTCCGGAAATGATTCAGATCACTGTACATAGCACAGGTGGACGGGGGAAAGGATGAGGGATAGTTAATCGGGAATTGTTTCAGATCTTGAAAAACCTAGACTATAATAATAATAATAATAATAATAATAATAATAATAATAATAATAATAATAATAATAATAATAAATGAGCATTTATATAGCGCAACATCATAACTTTACAATTATGCTCTTTGCGCTCGACACATTTAAAATTAAAGCACAGTTATACAAACATTTACATCTACATTCATAAAGAGACCAAAAAGCAATGTACTCACGTTAAAATGACGAAGACGGAACGAATAACTCAACAACGCTTGATTACGAAGATCATAATGAATAAGTTAAAACAGTCGTGGACGTTTGTAGCTTTTTTGTCATGAATTTGTTATAGCCATATTAATCCCCGAGTACGCAGTAGGAGGGTCCAGCAGACTTTAATTGTGTGTCTGTGTGTCTGTCTGTCTCTGTGTGTGTGTGTCTGTCTCGACTTAACAGCTTATTGCTGGGAAACTACTGGGCGCAGTTCGTTCAAAAGTTGATACACTAACTTGATAATAGGTCCGATTGATCGTATTAAAACTTCATAATGTTACCTGGGACCTAAATGCCCCAAAAAACACAAAAGTTCTTGACGGTTGGACAAATTCAATCGGAGCGACAGCCAGCCATTGAGCTGATAGAACAGCCGAACGCGTGCGTCATGAAAAGCATGCGTATCGCATGCGAGACGATTTGCAAGCCAGCCAGCGGGTGGGGATTAATTTGGTGAAGAAACTACAGTGCAGGTTTGGTCTCGGTCTCGGTAAGACTGAAAGAGAGACAGAGAGCACGAGAGAGAGCGACAGGGACACTGTGTCAGTGATTCAAGGTGGTGGCTTGGTGGCCAAAGGGATCCGGGTTCAATTCCCGGCATGGGCGGTCTATTTTTTTATTTTTAATTCTTGTTTACTATTGTTTATTATGAACGTTTTAATGTTTTATTTTACTCTAATAATTTTTTTAATTGTGTAAAATAAATAAAAAAATTTTTTTTTTTAATTCACGTGCACAAGACAAAAACTTTCATACTGTGCCAAAGTGATCCGAGTTCGATTCCCGGCATGGGCGGTCTATTTTTTTTATTTTTTTTAATTGTTTTTTAATTCTTGTTTACTTTTGTTTATTATGAACGTTTTAATGTTTTATTTTACTCTAATAATTTTTTTAATTGTGTAAAATAAATATATTTTTTTTTAATCCACGTGCACAAGACAAAAACTTTCATACTGGGGGAGCGAGCCAGTCTGAAGAGTACTCGGGTCCAGCGCCAGCGTTTTTTATGTGCTTTGTCAAAAGAGTATCTTTGATCAATTCAGAAGATCACATTTCTTAAAATAGACGATCCATGACTGCTGTCGGGTTTTCCCGTTCCAACGCAATCACCAAAACTGCACCATACTTTCACGACCTGGATTTAAAAATAGATTAGATAAATCAATACTTGATGGCTCTCCATATGTTTTTCATGCAGTTAAGAACAAGTTTGCAGTGCCATCACGTACAAGGCCTGAAATGCAAACTGCCTTAACATCGTTTCTGTAGTACAACCAACTACATAACGTATGAACAACTATGATTTTAAATCCTCATTGTTCCCAGTGCCACTGGTCGGTTTGGAATTATGATCAGTCAAATACACTGACATTTAAACAGGCTACGAGTTGTATGGTTGTTCGGTCCCGCTTGCTCTCTTTACCGTGACTGCAACTACAAAGTTGTGAGAAGCCAAATACGGTTTGAATGATCGCTAGTTATCATTCTATGATGGGGTTAAGCATACGATTTTGCACTAATTCCTAACAATTTTTGATAAAAATGTGGCAGTATTTGCCTCCTTGTCATTCAGTCACAATGAAATGTTTACAACTGATTCAATCATTATTCTGTAAACAGACGATAGATAGTGAAACTCATCAGTGCCTTGCTGTTCCATACATTGTGCATCAGACTTAAAAACTTGATGATGAAAAGCGACAACTGTGTGTGTGTGTGTGTGTGTGTGTGTGTGTGTGTGTGTGTGTGGGTGTGGGTGTGTGTGTTTGTGTGTGTGTGTGTGTGTGTGAGAGTCAGTGAGTGGGTGTGCGTGCGTGCGTGTATTCAAGAGAGAGAGAGAGAAAAAGAGAGAGAGAGAGAGACTGAGAGAGAGAGAGAGAGAGAGAGAGAGAGAGAGAGAGAGAGAGAGAGAGAGAGAGAGAGAGAGAGAGAGAGAGAGAGAGAGAATAAAAAAGTTTACAGGCTGCTGTACGTCCAGCCCTCACCGGTCAGAGGGTCAAGAAAAAAGACCGTGAGTTGAAAACACAATCCTTCCCGTGAAAACAGTCTGCTTGCTATCTCACACCGGTCCAGGTGTTTACATGGCGTGAAAACAGTCTGCTTGCTATCTCACACCAGTCCAGGTGTTTACATGGCGTGAAAACAGTCTGCTTGCTATCTCACACCGGTCCAGGTGTTTACATGGCGTGAAAACAGTCTCCTTGCTATCTCACACCGGTCCCGGTGTTTACATGGCGTGAAAACAGTCGTGCTTGCTATCTCACACCTGTCAGTGTTTACATGGCGTGAAAACAGTCTGCTTGCTATCTCACACCGGTCCAGGTGTTTACATGGCGTGAAAACAGTCTGCTTGCTATCTCACACCGGTCCAGGTGTTTACATGGCGTGAAAACAGTCTGCTCGCTATCTCACATCGGTCCAGGTGTTTACATGGCGTGAAAACAGTCTGCTTGCTATCTCACACCGGTCCAGGTGTTTACATGGCGTGAAAACAGTCTGCTTGCTATCTCACACCGGTCCAGGTGTTTACATGGCGTGAAAACAGTCTGCTTGCTATCTCACATCGGTCCAGGTGTTTACATGGCGTGAAAACAGTCTGCTTGCTATCTCACATCGGTCCAGGTGTTTACATGGCGTGAAAACAGTCTGCTCGCTATCTCACACCGGTCCAGGTTTTAACTTTGGCTAGACCATACCCTCCGCTTGGACACATACCAACAATCAACGTCTTGACTTGTTACTGTGCAGAGTTAGAATTTCGGGATGAGTTAATGTTGGAGATGGACACTGGTGTCAGCTAAAACAATAAGACATTTAAACAAAACAAAAACACACAAAAACACACACATATACAAAACAAGCAAATCCCAGTTGGCACAGAACACCCCAAGCTGGTGAGTTGTGGACTATGTCCAGATGCAGAATTGTTCTTATTACTTGTCAACAACCTGGCTAGATCTTAGAGGAGGAGCAGAACACTTTACATGGGAAGCCGTGTGCCTTTAAAGAGAACTAGCAAGCATAGTGATATTAATAGGCTGAAGTTATGTAAAGAAGAGTTTTTGTAGAAACCATCTGGGTACAGTTCTGAGCTTTGTATTGACATTTAACAGTCAGTATAAACTAAAAATTCAATTAATATATTTTAAACATGTTGGCTGCGTTAAAATATTCTGAAGCGTGTGACCCCATTTCCGATCCCTTATTTTCTGCCACTGACACAAACTCTGAAATGAAATAGAAAGGATTGTTTCCTCATTATTATAACTAAAACTGCGGTCAATTACATAATTCATGAATTACCCATTTTAAAGATTTCGTGCTGATATTATCTTACTGAATCAACTAAAGCTTGATAAAGCAAAAATTCAACATACATTATATATATACAGACAGACATGTAAATTCGCCACAATCTTAATATCATTTTACTCTTCAAACACACACATTTTTCACGGCTGTATATATGCATGTATTTCCATAGCAATGCATTTGTTCTGAAACAAAGTGATCAAAGGTAACAGCTAGAATTCTTGTGCTATCCAGATTATACATGTACTGCCTGAACACTTCAGCCCAAACAGGAACTGTTTTCTCTTGATATTAACACGTTTGTTTGTTTGTTTATTTGTTGCTTAACGTCCAGCCGACTACGCAGAGCCATATCAGGACGAGGAAGGGGGGGATGAAGGGGGCCACTTGTCAAGCGATTCCTGTTTACAAATGCACTAACCCATTACTTGTGTCACAGCAGGCTTTAGTAAAACTAAATTAATACCTACTGGAAGATTACCAGTTTCCAGTATGTTAAAATAGGCTTAACCTATCTACTGCTGGACTTACATCAGAACACTAACAGATTAAACTATACATGAATCGCGAGACAAGCGGCAAGAGAAGAGATTTTTGGAAAAAATACAGGTGAATGAGCAAGAAGGCAGAAAAAGAAAAGAATTCATGAAGAAAAAGAGAGCATGACAGGAAAGAGGAACCAAAAATCTACCTAACAGCAAACTAGAAAGCTCCTGCGGTTCCAAAAACAGGAGGGGCCTTTAATTTCATAACCGCAGTGCCCCACTGCGGGATATTAACACGTTCGCAAACTCGTCACGCGTTTGATCTCTCGTCTTAACCGATGGACACAATACCCTTATTCTTGGATAAACTCATCTATAAAAAAACAAACCCACGTTATTTAAACATTGTGTGTGGCTTCACAAAAACAAAAAAAGCATGGGCACAATATGTAATGTTAATTTTCTTCAGAAAAAAGTGCGATACATTTCTTATTTTATCATATTATTTGTGACGATTCGGTGCAACTTTACTACACAAATTACGTGAAAAACGTACACAATTGTAGAATTTCAATTTAAATCAAACTCTGGCGTAATTTTACACAAGAGTTTGGAATCTGTGCACACAACTCCAATTTCGTGAACATTCATAATTCAAAAAGTGAACCGAATAACTGCCGAGTTTCAATAAATGCGCAAAACCAATATTAACTCCTATTAACGGAAAAATAATGGAGTCATCTATGAAAAATGTGAGAGGAACACTCCCCTGTTTAAAGTTGTTACACTGACTGACATCTTTGTGTTTTGATGTACTGAAAATGAGAACATTTCGACACCAAGAAATCCTAGACATGGCCTGGAGATAAGAGCCTCGCCTTGTCTCATTACTTCACCTTACTTTAATACCAAGAAATCCTAGACATGGCCTGGAGATAAGAACCTCGCCTTGTCTCATTACTTTACCTTACTTTAATACCAAGAAATCCTAGACATGGCCTGGAGATAAGAACCTCGCCTCGTCTCATTACTTAACCTTACTTTAATACCAAGAAATCCTAGACATGGTCTGGAGATAAGAACATCGCCTTGTCTCAAGACTTTACATTACTTTAACACCAAGAAATCCTAGACATGGCCTGGAGATAAGAACATCGCCTTGTCTCATGACTTTACCTTACTTTAACACCAAGAAATCCTAGACATGGCCTGGAGATAAGAACATCGCCTTGTCTCATGACTTTACCTTACTTTAACACCAAGAAATCCTAGCCATGGCCTGGAGATAAGAACATCGCCTTGTCTCATGACTTTACCTTACTTTAATACAAAGAAATCCTAGCCATGGCCTGGAGATAAGAACATCGCCTTGTCTCATGACTTTACCTTACTTTATTACAAAGAAATCCTAGCCATGGCCTGGAGATAAGAGCCTCGCCTTGTCTCATGACTTTACCTTACTTTAATACAAAGAAATCCTAGCCATGGCCTGGAGATAAGAACATCGCCTTGTCTCATGACTTTACCTTACTTTATTACAAAGAAATCCTAGCCATGGCCTGAAGATAAGAACATCGCCTTGTCTCATTACTTTACCTTACTTTAATCAAAAATAAAATCCTCTCTTTTAATCAACATCTATGACTTAATATTTTTTCACACAATTTGCAACCCATCTTTTGGCAAATAGTTTGAGCAGAACAAATCTTATCTTTAAATTTAACGGTCCAGAAAGCCCTATCAAATGCCTTTCCAGAATCAGTCATCAATAGAAGACCAGGAGATTTGTTTTTATTCAAGTATAACATTCTGTTGAACACACAAAACACAAGCAACAACAACAAAAACAAGAATCACATCAACATCAATGACATGAATGGTAAACGCCAGCTAAAGTCATTGCCATGGAAACAGTCTCGTTGTTTGGTCTGGTGACGTCACGGTATGCGTCGAACAGGTAAAGCAGTAATCTGAAACAAAGGCAATGAACAAGTCATGACCTAAAAACTGAGGTGCAAGTCATATGAGAACAATTAAGGAGAAATATTAAGCAATGTTCACACTTACTTCGAGTTCATGATCTCAGTTTTACAAAGTGTTGATTTCAACAGGACTGTGTGTGCATGGTAATAATGTTTTCAACAGGACTGTGTGTGCATGGTAATAATGTTTTAAAACTCAGTCAGCGTAGGATTGCACTGTGTGAACAGCTAGTGTCTTGTTGCAGAAAAACAATCATTCAGAAAGTCCGGGATGATAAACACGGTGCTCACACATTTGTGAGCATTAATTTATGAAAGGGATTGTAGGTCTTCCAGAGACTTTTCCTCAGAATATCACGTTTCAAGTTCGGCGTAGAAGTCACAATGATGCCATAAATATACCAGAAGTGTCACTGCCACTATCAGAACGATCGAAAGGCTACATGGAAGGAGGATGGTTGATTATCACACTGTCAAACAATTAGTCAGAAGGTCGGGGATGATACACATGGTGCTTAGACACTTGTCAGCATTGATGACATATATTTCGAGCGTTTTAAAGACTTTTCCTCAGAATCTTCGGTTTCTCTTTGTTTGTTTTTTAAACTATCCAATCAATTATAATGCAACGATAAGGGGCACTGTTATAGTGATGAAGTACAGAATGAAAAGAGTATACTTAATTATTCCACCCACACACCCACCTGTCTGTAAGAACCCCTGACGTCAAAGAATGCAAAGCAGGGGTCGGGCAGGCTAGGGGCGGCTTCACCCTGGTCGTCACCGTTGATGTAGAGATGAAGAGATCGCTTCTTGTCAAGCATCACTCCCACCCGGCTTTTCTCGTGTAAGTTGGCCAGATTCTGTCCAACGTTGGTTTTAAGCTGGAAAGAGCCATACCAATACTACTATATCCGTATTGGATATTCGAGTTGTCTTAAAGTTTTGTTGTGTTAACATTTTCTGTTCTTCCTGGTAAAACCAAAGGCAGTAGTGCAGAATGGGGTTTTGTTCTCCAGTCCATTTGCACGTTGAGAAAGTCTCTATTTCTTTTTCTGCTTTTGAACCAGGCAACTCTTTAGGGACGACTTGAGCCCGAGAGACGCCACACAAAGAATGTCTGTGAGCCTTTAGCTGAGTTATAATGTCCGGCAACTAGAAGAATGCACGATCATATAGCTGAGTCATAATGTCCGGCAACTAGAAGAATGCACGATCATATAGCTGAGTCATAATGTCCGGCAACTAGAAGAATGCACGATCATATAGCTGAGTCATAATGTCCGGCAACTAGAAGAATGCACGATCATATAGCTGAGTCATAATGTCCGGCAACTAGAAGAATGCACGATCATAGAGCTGACACAATCCAGTTAATAGAGAAAATGGACTGACTTCAAACATGTTGAGTTTTTGAAAGCATTTTCAGTTTTACAGCGAACGCGTCAACCCCAAGACAGGTCGGACAGACTCAGTGAATAACTTATGAACAGTCGTGTTACCTTGACGAGTTGAGATAGATTCCTTGTTGGGGTTTGAACACACGCATTTCTGTGAAGATTGAAACTTCCTCGCACGTGATCATTTATGAACCTATTTTGATTTCCAGAACCATACATTAAACAGAGGACTAACTGTCCGGCAGTAGGTTGATAGTGATGGCCCTTTTACCCTGTGGGATTTAAACACGCAATCAGGTCTACTTTGTACTAGCTAAATTTTGATCAAAGATTTTATAAAACTTGTCATGACCTTTTGTTTTCAACTTTCAAAACTACCACCACCGCGACCACCATCACCCCCAGACACACAAACATATACACAAAGCCAGAATCGGACACACAGCCTTCATCCTTTCCCCCGTACCCGCCCTTTCTTCCCGGTCTCTTTTGACTTACCGTGTGTCCGCCATTCACGTTCACAGAATTGTTACTAATGACCACGGCAGATGGCCATCCATTTGCGTGAGGTGGCAGTGTCAGAGCGTCTGGAGGAGTGGTTGTTGCTCCAGTCCAGATCCAACCTCTCCAAAGAGCGTCTCTTTTGTCCAAGATGACCTAGACATATTGCGTTTATTGTCACATGCATGCACATACAGCGTATGCGTGGACAAACACAAACAACACACAAACCCCTCCACACACACACAAACAACACACACACACACACACACACACACACACACACACACACAGGCATGCTTGCACGCTCTCTCTCTCTCTCTCTCTTACACACACACAAACCCACCCACACACAAACCCACCCACACACACACACACACACACACACACATGCCCGCATGCACTCTCGGAGACACACCCCCACACACACACGCGCACACAAATACACACACACACACACACACACACACACACACGCAAGCAGTGCAGCTTTTGTTTTACTAAAACTGTTACACCTACCAAATAATACAACGGCCTGGGTACTTTTTTGGCTGTGTGGACACTGTTATTCATAAATTATGTTCGTAACTTATATCACGTTCAACATATAAAATGTGTCGACACAGAACAAGGCAACGCTATTGATCGTTTCTTTATGTTCAAATAAAAGGATGCTCTCAAACTTGGCACACACACACAACATGAACATAAAATCCAATGGCAATTGTCTCTGGTTCTTGGCATAATCACGGCACAGGGTATTTAAGAGAGTCGTTGTTGTAAAAGTTGTTGTTGATCACCTTTGTCCTGTACAGAGCTATGTGCTGGTTAATCACAGTAATACTGTGCAAAGTGCTGACTTTTGTATAAAAGTAGATGTTTGCAGCTTTAATGTCCATCTATACTTTTAGTTTTTTGTTGTACATAGTTACACATTTACAATGACTTCAACTAGAGGCTACATTATTGGCAGCCAAGGCGGTTAATGGTCGTCTGCCACTTCGATTCCTGCACCGCCTCCCCCCCCCCCCACACACACACACACATCCCACCAGCTTCCCCAGTTAGAACAACTTAAAACTATTCATACATTACACAAAATCAAAAATAACCTGTTCTTTAAAATGCTCAGTATTCTCTAAATTGCTATTTGAAGTGTTGCACAGTCTCTGGGGACAGGATGTTTAATTGAATGACATTTGCAGGTAACAGGTAACGTGAAAGAGCTATATTTCTTGAAGGGATTACAGTTGTAAACACACTGATAGCGTCACAGTGAACACTGAGCTCAATGACTAACCTCGTTCAACATGTTCGTCATCATAGGCTGAGAGGCCACAACGATACCATCACAGCTGCCACGCCCTCTTTTCTCTGCCGTCTGCTTGTCGTTGCTCAGCACGATGTTCTCACCGTGGTTGTCATGGAAAGACAAAACTGGCACCTGCAATCAGTCAGTGTACACATCAAACTGAAATTATTATTAATTGTTTGTAAATCCTCCAAACAGTGCCGCACTATATTTTGTTGTAAAATCTCAGTATTTTTCGTTTTGTTTTAAGACTGAATCTTTTACTACAGTTCCAATAAAGTGTCACTTTAACAGAATGGTGTTTACTTTTAAAATAATTTTTGTTTGTATGCGAAAAAGAGCAAATTCGACATTTCTCAATGGAGTTGAGAAACTTCGACCGTATCATTTCAGGAGTGAAAATCAGAGGGTTGCAAAGTGGCAGCAAAACTTCCTGCAACCCACAGGCTGATAGGTATCGGTCACAGCGCCTATGTTCATGTGAGGGGTTCATATCCTGTTCAATGATATCAGGCTAAGAGTTTTGGCATGGTGACAAAATCGTGCCTTGGTCAACAAACTTTTAATTCACAAACCTGATTTATGTGTTTGTTTGTTTGTTTATTTGTTGCTTAACGTCCAGCCGACTACGCAGAGCCATATCAGGACGAGGAAGGGGGGGATGAAGGGGGCCACTTGTCAAGCGATTCCTGTTTACAAATGCACTAACCCATTACTTGTGTCCCAGCAGGCTTAAGTAAAACTAAATTAATACCTACTGGAAGATTACCAGTTTCCAGTATGTTAAAATAGGCTTAACCTATCTACTGCTGGACTTACATCAGAACACTAACAGATTAAACTATACATGAATCGCGAGACAAGCGGCAAGAGAAGAGATTTTTGGAAAAAATACAGGTGAATGAGCAAGAAGGCAGAAAAAAGAAAAGAATTCATGAAGAAAAAGAGAGCATGACAGGAAAGAGGAACCAAAAATCTACCTAACAGCAAACTAGAAAGCTCCTGCGGTTCCAAAAACAGGAGGGGCTTTTAATTTCATAACCGCAGTGCCCCACTGCGGGATGATGTATGTGTCCAAAATTACATAAATGCACATACTAAACACGGAGATACCGCTTTAATTTTCATCGACATCAGTTATTTTCCTCATATTTTATTGTTTACTAACTTGGTTAATCGGTTAAAAAAAGAAGGAACATCACAGAAAAGAATGCGCGATCATTAAGAAAATCAGATAATTATGGGGAAAAACATACTTACAAGTCCAAAATCCAAATCAGCAGACATGACTTTGGCCTGACCTAGTCCTGACAGCTCTTTCTCAATACGGGTCACGGCCTCTGCGTCAATCACGACGGTCACCTTGGATACGACCTTGGCGCCCGAAGGCAAGATGACGCTGCAGTCGAGGTTTCCGACACGTGTCTGCATCACGGGCGTCATGGTGCTGACAGTGTCGCGATTCTTGGCCTCCTGCACGCGCTGTACCACGTGTTTGTGTGACGTCAGTTTCCCGCGTCGCTGTAGCAGACACGTCTTGGTCTCCGTTACCGCCTCCTTGACGTCAGAGCACGCGCTGTGGGCTAGGTCGTTGAGGCGATGACGACAGTCCTGGACCGACTTCTCCAGGCGCGCACACACGGCTTCGATCTCGGCAACGGCCTTCTTGGTCTGCTTCTCCGTCTCCGCCATGTGGGTGTCCAGCTGTTGGATGGCTTTGTCCAGCCTGGCCTCCCCTTCGGTCAGCGTGACCGCCAGCTCCGCCAGCACGGCACGCGCGTCCTTGACCTTCTCCTGCATGTCCTTGACCTCCGGGCAGCTGAGGTGGCGGGACGTGGCGCACAGTTGGCAGATGCTCTCACCGTGTGTCGAGCAGAACAGCTCCGTGGTCTTGTCCGCGTGGACGGCGCATGCGGCGTGCTGGCTTCCCGCCACTTTGTCCGCCGTCAGGGAGGTCAGGTCCTCCACCGTGTGGTTCCTGGCCACTTTCTGCTTCAGGTGCAGCTTCCGGCATGTCTCGCAGAACAGGTCCCCGCACGTCAGACACAGACATGATGCAGCGGCCGCCTCACACATGCAGCAGCTGTGCGACTGTTTGAGCAGACGGTGAGCCCCCACCAGGTCCGCCATGGCCAGGTCTGTAGGGAAACCGTCCGCGACGTCCTGCCAGCTCTTCTGGCCTCGCTCCTCGGGGTCCATGATGGCGCAGCGGCACAGCGGACATAGCGCCTGGTCTTGAGACTGCAGCCAGGACAGCAGACAGTGGTGACACAGCAGGTGTCCGCAGGGCAGCAGCTTGGGCTGCACGTACTGCTCGTGACACACGCTGCAGTCCATGTCATCGGGTTCTGGCACCGGCGGGGCAGCTGTCGCCATGGTTCAGTGGACCGCTTTATATGTTACCTAAAATTGCAACAGAGGTCCTATTTTGAAGATCGCCAACAAAGATCTGAGAGAATCAGGTCTTTAAAAAGAGGGAGTTTGAAAATTAGGTACGGTGAAATTAGAGACGTTTTGAACAATAAAGCTGAGAAGCAGGGTCTTTGAATAAAGGGGGGGGGGGGGGGCAGTATTAAATGGATGGAATCACTTTGCTGTCCTTATTCGGACATTGTGCTCGCTTGTAGTGTACGGAATCAAACACGATCCCTGGTTGCTACCCTACACGCCCTGTACACTGGGCAGTGACCGTTCATGATGCTCCGAGATATGCCTCATACGAGTTGTGACACACAGGCATGATACAGCATGGAATAATATGTTGACTTAATCCTTACTCCGCCCCACCCCCGTATTACGTTCCTTCATTGTTTTTTCTTGTGTGTTGTGAGGTGGGGGGTGGGGGTTGAAGTGGGGCGCATTTCTTAAAGGCTGAGGGTGGTTGACTATTCTGCTTATTGCTACACTCTAAAGTGTTGCCAGTTGTGAACACAGTGAGATATACTACATGATTCTACTAGCAAAAGAAGCACACACGGTAAATACTAGTGTTCAAATCAACACCAGTGTTGACCATGTCTGGTACTTTAGCTAGTAGAACTATGTCACACTTCGTTCTTCTTCTTGTCGATCACACTAGTTATATTGTCAGCCCGGACAGCGAGACGAAGGTTGCCGTCTTCTCCAGGTCTTCCTTTCCTCCGTACAGCTTGCAGTGGATGGAGACTGCAGTTGGCCACACTTCGTTCAAAACTGGTTACACAAAGTGAATCAGCTATCCCCGTTTTCTCATGTTTATTTTCCATTGTATTAACATACTGACGTCAGAACGCAATTTATCAGATGCAGAATGTCTCCTAAAAATTGCTAGAATGATCCGTGAGGCATGAACGCTTTAAAAAGTTCATTCGAGTTCAAATGTGAAAATAGGTACGTTATTTTTTGCGTTCAGTGTACCAGTCGTATTTGTGCATCACAGGAGCTTGTATCAAAGCGCTGGTCGATCGCCCTTTTATTCTTACTGTAGTGTACTATACTTAGTATAGTTATAGTACAGTACGGATAAAGAGGAGTAGAATACTATGATCGATCAGTACGTGTTTTGATACAAGGTCAAGTATGTTGCACAAGTAATGCACTGCCTTCTACATTCATTTTGGTTTGTTGTGAATCATTCCTATCTAACCTGTCGTTATCTTTGCGCTGTAGGTAAACAGCAGAAACGATGGCTGCGTAAAACGAATGAGAAATAAACCGCTGTTGAACGAGAAACACGTCACGCTCCCTTCGCACGGAGAGACAGTCTTTTTAATGCTAAATTTAGAACGAAGCACTAAACTATACAAAGTTCACATTCTCGCGGGTCCCTGTGACCCATATCGAGATTACGCTGCATATTGTATTCGCTAAAATTGGGGTCAGGTCGTTGTGGGTGGGATGCGCAAAGAGAATGGTGAATATTGCACTGCACGATCGACAAACCGGACATGTTTTTGTAAAAAGAGTACTACACTTTATTTACGACGGTTGTGGCATAAGCGTACACCTTGTGCACGTTTTTTTTTTAAACTGAACTCGCCGCAAGCCTTTCTCAGTGAACGACTACTCTGAATCAAATGTACACACACACATTGCGCACTCACACACACACACACACACTGCGCACTCACACACACACACACACACACACACACACACACACACACACTAAAGACAATGCCAGAGAGAGAGAGAGAGAGAGAGAGAGAGAGAGAGAGAGAGAGAGAGAAACTTGCGAACCGAAAGTTGGGTAAACCCGGAAATTCCGTGAACGTTAAATCAATAGTGACATACCTCACAACTTGTCTCAACCGCAGAGCGCAGTAACAGAAACGAATAGTCGACAACGGAGTTGATAAATCTATCCTAGTGATTCAAAAGCGATAATTTGAAAGAATGATTCACACTAAAAAGCACAAATGATGTAACAAACTGTCCACACTGGTTCTATTGTCGCACGGCGGCAGCCATTGCACTCGGACGAGTGTGACGTAAGATATGCAGTGATCACGTGATGTGTGTTTAGTTTATCTGACCGGTACAGTGCGGTCACAGCTATAGGATCACTGTGACCCGATTTGCATATAAAATGTTGAAGTCAGTGCTGAAACTACGAGCTGGGTATCTAGTTTCAACATGATTCAATCACTGGGTCAGTGGACTGCCAAAGCCATAGTCACATAATAACAAATGTAAACCATACACGGAGACCCGATAGAAAGCCAGACAGACAGCCACACACACACACACACATATACATAATTGTATGCGGGTGCGCTTGCACAAACTCTCTCACACGCATACACACACGCATACACACACACACACACACGCGAGAGAGAGAGAGAGAGAGAGAGAGAGAGAGAGAGAGAGAGAGAGAGAGAGAGAGAGAGAGAGAGAGAGAGAGAGAGAGAGAGAGAGAGAGAGAGAGAGAGAGAGAGAGAGAGAGAGAGAGAGAATGACAACAATGACAATTTTTTAATTTTTCGAGGGTAACAAGAATAAGCATAGATATGCATTTTTGCATCTGGCCCTCGCCATAAAGAGGGACTAAACTATTTTACTATAACTATGACTAGGGAAAAAAAGGTTACATAAAAACATTAATGGTAGAACATATAAGTTTATGTACATGAAGCGCATTATGTAGAAGCATTGTAGATCATAAGGTAGTGTTCAAAATTGGGTGTAAAGCAATGAAGATAAACGGAAAGTAACCCAACAATACATTAGCTCAGCAAAACAATGTATTACAGAGCCAAATCTTCGTTATTTTGTCACAATAAACCATAATTCCGATAATGAACAACTGTATACAAAGAAAACATACCAATCAAGTTTATTTGTTCATAGAGTTCATTAAATGGAAAGAGAGAGAGAGAGAATCAGAATGTTTTATTCGCGGAAACACTGAATGGTTTTTAGCGAAAGGGTGTTGTGGGGTTGGGATGTCGACGTACAAAGCTTTCTGGATACCGAAACATGCACGATCGCGAAAAGATTCTCGCTACTGGAAGTCCGATAGCGAGTCAGTCTGTGCACACAGCTAGGTGTAGGGAGGTGCACGTCCGTCACACGGGGGTCTTTGTTCGTTATTTCCATTAACAATGCAGGTCGAAGATCAGCCCAGGTACAGTCTCACGGCTGCCGCCAAAACATTCAGGTCTCTGGTCGCCTGCCTTCTGTCTTCTGCGAAGTCGTCTTTGCTCAGAGGTTTCGACCTCTTCAGACAGCGCGCTGAAGAGTCTCTCATTTTGATGTACCAATCAGTCACTTTCCTTTCTCTTATGTCGTATCTTAGCACGATGTCGTCCGATTCGCATACAAGCACGTTCTGTTCAAAACGCTTGTCTAGTACCGCGTGGTGTATGGACTGGTTACGGCGGATATCCCTCAGCCTTCTCTGCTTCTTCGTATTTGTCACTGAAAGAAAGAAAGAAAGAAAGAAAGAGAGAGAGAGAGAGAGAGAGAGAGAGAGAGAGAGAAAGAGGAGGAGAAAGAGAGAGAGAGAGAGGGAGAGAGAGAGCGAGAGAGAGAGAGAGAGAGAGAGAGAGAGAGAGAGAGAGAGAGAGAGGGGGAGAAAGAGAGAGAGAGAGAGAGAGAGAGAGAGAGAGAGAGAGAGAGAGAGAGAGAGAGAGAGAGAGAGAGAGAGAGAGAGAGAGAATAAAACACATGACAAGACCATGCAGACAAGACATCTTTATTATCAAGGTTTAAGTGTAAGCAAGTTTACATGGTGCTGTACGTCCAGCCCTCACCGTGCAGAGGGTCAAGAAAAAAGACCGTGAGTTGAAAACACAATCCTTCCCGTGAAAACAGTCTGCTTGCTATCTCACACCGGTCCAGGTGTTTACATGGCGTGAAAACAGTCTGCTTGCTATCTCACACCGGTCCAGGTGTTTACATGGCGTGAAAACAGTCTGCTTGCTATCTCACACCGGTCCAGGTGTTTACATGGCGTGAAAACAGTCTGCTCGCTATCTCACACCGGTCCAGGTGTTTACATGGCGTGAAAACAGTCTGCTTGCTATCTCACACCGGTCCAGGTGTTTACATGGCGTGAAAACAGCCTGCTTGCTATCTCACACCTGTCAGTGTTTACATGGCGTGAAAACAGCCTGCTTGCTATCTCACACCGGTCCAGGTGTTTACATGGCGTGCAAACAGTCTGCTTGCTATCTCACACCGGTCCAGGTGTTTACATGGCGTAAAAACCATGCCCTCCACTTGGACACATACCAACAATCAACGTCTTGACTCTTTCTGTGCAGAGTTAGAATTTCTGAAAGAGTTATTATTGCAGATGGACACTAGTGTCAGTTGAAAAAATAAGTCACACAAAAACAAAGAAACAAATGGAATAAAACACACACAAAACAAGCAAACACCAGTCTGCACAGAACGCTCCTACGCTGGTAAGTTGTGGAATGTGTCCAGATGCAGAATTGTTCTTATTACTTGTCAAAAACCTGGCTAGATATTGGAAGACGAGCAGAATAGTTTACATGGGAAGGCCTGTGCATTGGAAGGTAACTAAAGCAATCATTGTGTTTATATTAGACTTAAGCTATGTAAAGATGTACAAGAAAAGAGAAAACGTTTCTAAGAAAGTATGACCACAATGTGGCGACAACTCTGTGCTTTGTATTGAAATTAGACAGTCGGTATATTGTTTTTAATGTCTATATTCTAAACATTGTGGCAGCATTCAAATATGTTTGAGCTTGTAGTGCTATTTCCCCATTCCATGTTTCAGCCAATGACGCAACATCTTAAATGAAATAGAAATGATTGTTTCCTCGTCATTATTACTAAGTACTAACACTGCAAACAATTACATAATTCATGAACTACCCGTTTTAAAGATTTCGTGCTGATATTATCTTACTGAATCAACTAAGGCTTGATAAAGCAAAATTTTGACATACACTATACACAGACAGAGACATGTAAATTCGCCATAATCTTAGTTTCCTTTTACTTCAAAAATATCTAACATAAATTTTGTCCAATGAAATCAAATCACACACACACACACACACACACACACACACACACACACACACATACACACACACACACACACACTCTTAAAAGGCTGTATATATGCTTGATTTCCATATCAATGCATTTGTTCTGAAACAAACTGATCAAAGTAACAGCAAGAATTCCTGTTCTAACCTGATTATATACATGTACAGTCCAAATATGCGTTTTTGATCTCTCCTCTTTACCAATGGACAAAATACCCTTATTTTTGGTTTAACCATATTTCCTAAGTATTGGATAAACTCATCAATAAAAAACGACAACAACGTTATTTGAACATTGTGTGTGGCTCCACAAAAACTATAAAAGCTTGGGCACAATATGAAATATTTTTTCTTCAAAAAACCCATACACCACAGACATATTATTTGTGACGATTCGGTGCAACTTTAACACACAAATTACGTGAAACACATACACAATTGTAGGATCACAATTTCAACCAGACTCTGGGTTAAGTTCACACAAGAATTGATGGAAATATGTGCACACAACCACAGTTTTATTAACATTTATAGTTCAACCGAATAACTACTGAGTTTTAATAAATGCGCAAAACATTATTTACTCTGATTTAAAAAAAAAGTCAACTGTGAAAACTGTGAGAGGCACACTCCTTTGTTCACACATCTTTGTCTTTTGATGTGCCTAAAATGAAAACATTTCGACACAAAGAAATCATAGACATGGAGATAAGAAAATCGTCGTGTCTCATTCCTTTTCCTGACTTAAAACAATCCTATCTTTTAATCAACATCAATGTTTTCATATTTGAACATATAATTTGCAACCCATCTTTGGGAAATACTTAAAGCTGGAAAAAGTTTAACTCTTTGTCTTTAACAGTCAAGCAAGGGGTATCAAAGACCTTTTCAGAAACAGCCATCAAGAAAAGACCAAGATCTTTGTTTTCATTAACGAATGATATTCTACTGTTCAAAAACACAAAAGCAACACACACAAAAACAATCACATCAACAAAAATGTGATGAATGGTGAACGCTAGAAAGAATTCGATGTCCGCGAAACAGTCTCTTTGTTTTCTTTGTTTGGCAGTCTCTTTGTTTGCTCTGTCTTCACTGTATGCGTCGAACAGGTAAAGCAGTAATCTGAAACAAAGGCAGTGAAATCATCATGACGTAACTGGTAAATTGAGAGTTTTATGAGAACAACGAAGGAGACAAAGAAAGCGATCCTCACACTTACCTCGAGTTAATAATCTCAGTTTTACAAAATTTAGTTTTTAGCAGGATTGTGTGTGCATGGTTATAATGTCTTGAAAGGAAGTCATAATAGGATTAGACTGTGTGAAAAGTTACGGTTTTGTTGCAGGAAAACAATTATTTGTAAAGTCCAGGATGATGAACACGTTGCTGAAATATGTTTGAGCATTTATGAAAGGAATTCTAGATCTTCGGAAGACTTTTCCTCAGAATATCGTGTTTCATGTTCGGTGAACAAGTAACAATTTTGACATTAAATTAATAAACGCGAAGAGTCACTGCCACTATTAGAATGATAAAAGGGATGAATGGAAGGACGATATTTGATTATCACACTGTCAAACAATTAGTTAGAAGGTCTACTACCACTATTGGAATGATATATAGTGCTAAATGAAAAGAGGATAACTAATTATGCCACCCACACATTCACCTGCACGTAAGGCCAACCGACGTCAAAGAATGCAAAGCAGGGGTCGGGCAGGCTAGGGGCGGCTTCACCCTGGTCGTCACCGTTGATGTAGAGATGAAGAGATCGTTTTCTGTCAAGCATCACTCCCACCCGGCTTTTCTCGAGTAAGTCGACCAGCTTCTGTCCAACGTTGGTTTCAAGCTGAAAAGACAAACACCAATGTGACTCTATCTGTTTTCGATATCAGAGTTGTCTGAGAGCTCGTTTTGTTCTTGATTAAGTTATATGTTCCTCTTTCGGGACTTCTTCCTGGTAAAACCAAAGGCAGTCGTGCAGAATGTGGTTTCTTTCTCCAGTCCATTTGCACGTTGAGAAAGTCTCTATTTCTTTTTCTGCTTTTGAACCAGGCAACTCTTTAGTGAAGACTTGAGCCCGAGAGACGCCACACAAAGGATGTCTGTGAGCCTTCAGCTGAGTCATAATGTCCGGCAACTAGCAGAATGCACGATCATATAGCTGAGTTATAATGTCCGGCAACTCGAAGAATGCACGATCATATAGCTGAGTCATAATGTCCGGCAACTAGAAGAATGCACGATCATATAAGTAGTATATATAGGTATGCCTCACCCCCCAGTGCAATGTGCAATGTGCAGGGATAGGGTCCATCATAAAGTTATAGGTTAAGGTGCCTGTGTTGAAGTAGTGATAAAGAGATATTGCGGATAAACGGTTTATTGCGTTTTATATTTTGTCATGTGATTTCATGTGCCTGTACCTGTTGCTCGGTACTAATGACCATTCCAGCTGGGGTAATGACAGGATTACTCCCCCTCCCTCTTTTCTAATTGGTGCTGAACGCACCTGGTCCCCTCTTATTAAACTTCTCCTACCGCTGACCCTCTCTGGTGGTTTACCGGACCGCGTAACTATTACTGACATAAAAGAGAGGGCCTCCGCGAAGTGCAGGGATACCGTTTAATTGCATTTACCCTGACACCTCTGGCAGTTCACCAAACTACATAGCTATTACCAGCATGAAAGAGAGAGGGCTCCGCGAAGCGACGGCAGAGAGCTTTTGTTGTCATTTTTTCATTGAAAAAGTAGGTGATTATTTTGGATCAAAGTGACCTTGGGAGGGACTGTGTGCATGCGTGTGTGTGTTTGTATTGTCTGCGAGTGTGGTGTCCAGCGCGGGCGCGCACTCACGTGGTGTTGTTGAGTATGATGATGAAATAGAAAACAAAAAAGGGCGCTAAAATGACTTTTGTTTTTGAAGAGACAATTCAAGGTAGATGTGTTTTTTGGAATTAATAAATAAAGATAAGGATAGGATCTTAGTTTAGTATGTGAAAATGGATCCAAGGTGGAAACATCCTTTTACCTGTGTGATTGCCGGTCCCACAGGGAGTGGGAAGACTCATTTTGTCAAACAATATTTGAATCACTTGCAAGATATGATGACACCCCCTCCAGAGGAATTGATTTGGTGTTATGGGGCGTGGCAGTCTGGTTACAATGAGATGAGACATGTGACGTTTGTGGAGGGTTTACCCGACGTGGAACAGTGGACAGGGCACAAGAGGCGACTGGTCATCATTGATGATTTGATGAGTGAGACCAACGACAAGATCACACAACTATTCACCAAAGGAAGTCATCATCGGAATCTGAGTGTGATGTATATTGTACAGAACCTGTTTGGAAAGAACAAAGAACAGAGGACGATCAGTTTGAACAGTCACTACCTGGGGCCGGTAATATGAACAGCGTATTTTGGACGGTCGAGCAACCACAGTCGACTGACTGTCAAGTCAGATGACTGCAGTCTGCTGACCGGCCGTGTTTTGACGGGTAATATGTGCAGCGCGGTAGCACTGACAGTCGGCTGACTAGACAGTCAGACCGCTCGGTGGTATTTTTAGAACATTACAACTTCCGATGTAAACATCCGGTCCTGTTTTGGCGGTACCGGTATCGTTTTGTTGATATGACGTCATCAAAGACATTTAGGCCAAAGGTGGTAAAGGACAGGGTGAGAAAATGAACAACAAAAACGTGTGAAAACGAAAGTCTGCTGACGATTTGTAAATGTGTTGAGTGTCTTGTCTCTATGTATAGTGAATCCAGTCTCTTTGCGCGATTTTTAAAGTTAGTTTTATTGGTCTACGGTATTGCATTTCAGCTTGGTGGCTTAAAAATTAATTAATGACTTTGATCATTAAAAATCTGAAAAATGTAAAAAAAATATTGTTTTTATAAAACGATCCAAATTTACGTTCATCATATTCTCCATCATTTGCTGATTCCAAAAACATATAAATATGTTATATTTGAATTAAAAACAAGCTCTGAAAATTAAATATATAAAAATTATTATCAAAATTAAATTATCGGAATCAATTTAAAAACACTTTCATCTTATTCCTTGTCGGTTCCTGATTTTAAAAACATATAGATATGATATGTTTGGATTAAAAACACGCTCAGAAAGTTAAAACAAGTACCTGCACTGCAGTCGATCCACCGAAAAAGGTGCCTGTAAGCCCAACCGCAGTCGGGTGACTGTTTTCAGTTGGACCGGCAGTTGTTCGCGCTCATATTACTGACTTTTGCGGTTCAACGTCGACCCACCGTCAGTTTCACGGTCAGCCGACCGATGACTAGCTACATATTACCGGGCCCTGGTGGTGTTTAAAAACCCACGAGATGCTTCACAGATCACCCATCTGGCCAAGCAGATGTACCCTGGGAAGCTAAAGTATGTGCAAGAGGCATTTAAAGATGCGACTTCTATGCCTCACGGTTATTTGCTGTTTGACTTGCGACAAGAAACACCCGATCATCTTCGTCTGAGGACAAAAGTTTCCCCGCCAGAGCACCCCGTGGTGTACCTTCAAAAATAACCATGTCTGCACGCCTGAAGAGAAATGTACCCATGTTGCGGATGTTGTGTGGGGCTAAACCTGCTGTGATTAAGGCCGTGTTGAAAGGAGCTTCTCCAGATTTGATCCATGCGTTGTGCAAGTGCTCCCTGAACATCTTAAAAGGCCATGTGCAGCTGACGCCCGCACAGAAGAAACGGTAGTCTCGACACAAACAGAACCTACGGGTCTTAGCCAAAAAAACAACATCTGTCAAACATCGAAAGCAAATCCTGCAGAAAGGCGGATTTCTTCAGGCTCTTTTGAACCCTGTGCTAGGAATTGTATCTGGCTTGCTCGGGACCCTGGGTCTCTGATGCGATGGAGCATACCAAAAAGATGATTTTGATTGAGCCACGCGTGTTGGACTCTTTGCGGGACTCTGCAGGTGGACCTCCAGTACCTGATGCAACCTCACAAAGTTTGAAGGACATGGATCAAGTGATGCGGGGCATTTTAGATGAGAAGGACGTGGACAAACATGAACAAGTCGCGTAAGGCGAAAATACAATATTTAGTCAAGTAGCTGTCGAACTCACAGAATGAAACTGAACGCAACGCAACGCAGCAAGACCGTATACTCGTAGCATCGTCACTCCACCGCCCGTGGCAAAGGCAGTGCCCGTGGAATTGACAAGAAGAGCGGGGTATTCGTTGCGCTAAGAAGGATAGCACGCTTTTCTGTACCTCTCTTCGTTTTAACTTTCTGAGCGTGTTTTTAATCCAAACATATCATATCTATATATTTTTGGAATCAGGAACCGACAAGGAATAAGATGAAAGTGTTTTTGAATTGATTTCGAAAAAAAAATTTTGATAATAATTTTTATATATTTAATTTTCAGAGCTTGTTTTTAATCCGAATATAACATATTTATATGTTTTTGGAATCAGCAAATGATGGAGAATAAGATAAACGTAAATTTGGATCGTTTTATAAATTTTTATTTTTTTTTACAATTTTCAGATTTTTAATGACCAAAGTCATTAATTAATTTTTAAGCCACCAAGCTGAAATGCAATACCGAACCCCGGGCTTCGTCGAAGATTACTTGACCAAAATTTCAACCAATTTGGTTGAAAAATGAGGGCGTGACAGTGCCGCCTCAACTTTCACGAAAAGCCGGATATGACGTCATCAAAGACATTTATCAAAAAAATAAAAAAAACGTTCGGGGATTTCATACCCAGGAACTCTCATGTCAAATTTCATAAAGATCGGTCCAGTAGTTTAGTCTGAATCGCTCTACACACACACACACACACACGCACAGACAGACAGACAGACAGACAGACACACATACACCATACCCTCGTTTCGATTCCCCCTCGATGTTAAAATATTTAGTCAAAACTTGACTAAATATAAAAAGCAGACTCCTACCAACAAGTCTTGTGGCGGTTTTTGAATCGTTTTAGTCACTACAAAGACAAACCTCTTGGAAGAGTGGAGATGTCACCACCCTCAAAACAACCTTTGACAGAACTGAATGAGGCCGAGAAAGTTCAGGACCTATCTAGGGTAGAAAAACGAGTGTTGGAGAGTGTCCCGAAAACCTTGAAGAAGAAGGCTCAGTTGCTTTTGGATATAACCAAGGACAGTTCTGACATCAAGTGGAATGAGCAAGGGCAGCTCGTGTACCAGGGGCAGACAGTAGAAGGAACCAACATGGCTAATCTGGTGAATGATGCTCTTCGTTACCGTAAAAATGCACCTGATCCTCGAGGGTGGGAAGTGTTTGCAAGAGATTTAAAAGCGGTTAATACCCCTCGTGAACTCATTAGTCACACAGGACGATGGGAGTGGATGCACAGCGAGGGGGGTGATAGAGGAAGACCACCCACCAGGACAAAAAGAAGAAGAAGAATTGTGACTCCTTCCTCACCATCTCCTTCTGCAGAAAGAGTATCATTCCCTTCTCCATCCCCCAAGAAGAGGACGTGGCTATCTTATTCTTGATCAGAATGCCAGTGGAAAGAAAAGTCGAGGAGATCTGAAGCTGCGACGTCGATATGATGGAAGTCAACTCGCTGGAAGTTTGGGTGGTGTGGAGGCCTTGAGAAGAGCCACCAGACAAGAACAAAAACAAGTTGAAAAGTGGTTGACTTTTCAAGACACCTATACACTACACAAACCTGTGCGGCGAAAGTTTGTTCGCCGTCGTATAATCGTGGGTGGCATTGATCACCAGTGGCAAGCAGATTTGATTGATGTGAGAGCGCTGAGAAAAGACAATGACGGGTTTACCTACCTACTCACATGTATTGATGTGCTGAGCAAACACGCGTGGGTGGTGCCTTTGAAGGACAAAACAGGGACCTCTCTGGTGACAGCCTTCAAAGACATTTTTGCCCGAGGTCGTCAACCCCTGAGACTGCAAACAGATAAGGGTAGCGAATTTAAAAACAAGGTGTTTCAGGATTTTTTGGACAAAACAAAGGTACACTTTTTTGTGACAGAAAATGATGACATTAAAGCCTCAATGGCGGAGCGCTTCAACCGTACCTTGAAAGACAAACTGTGGAGGTATTTCACCAGAACAAGTTCAGTGAGGTATGTGGAAGTCTTGCCTAAGCTGGTGCGTGGTTACAATCATTCCTACCACCGCAGTATTAAGAAAGCTCCTGCTGACGTAACCATCGCTAATCAGGAGGAAGTGTGGCAACGGTTGTATGGTGCTCCAACTGTCTTCAAACCACCTAAACTGAATATAGGAGACCGTGTGCGAATCAGCAAGACGAGAAGAGTCTTTAAGAAAGGTTATATGCCTTCTTGGACAGAGGAACTCTTTACCATCAGTCAAGTCCAGTCAACCACACCTGTGACCTATGTGCTGAAAGATGATCACGGAGAAGAGCTGCTGGGGACGTTTTATGAACAGGAACTGCAGAAAGTGGGGGAGAAAGAAATATACCGCATTGAAGCTGTTTTGGAACAACGCCCTGGAAAAGGCAAACAGAAAGAGTATTTAGTCAAATGGCTCGGCTATGACCCGTCATTCAATTCTTGGATTCCACAGACGGCACTGACCCACTACACGGACTAGCTTCAGTGGCTCTGATGGAGGAAGATCAGAAGATTAATACGCCACTGGATGAAACAGACAGTGTTGTTAAGCGACCAAGAACATCCAAGCTGTGGCGTGTATTTGGACGTCGTGTCCCTCGGAACGAGATTGTCTTCCTTTGCCAGATCATCCTTATATATGTGGTGATTGGAGTGTCTCTGTTCAATCTGACGCGTGGACACGGGACAGACAATTTGTGGGTGGCCTTGTTGGGAAGGTGTCTCGGCTACGTGCTTCCTAATCCTTCCATTGATCCACCATTGGCACAGTAACAACGTCTTCATTCATCATGTTCTACCTGACACTCCCCAGCAACAGCTCCTTGCAGCACTACCCTGACAACAACGCGAGTCATTTTTTTACCAAGCTTCCTCAGTCTGTAGAACTCAATGGAAAGTACGAAGTAGGACTGGCTGAAATTCAGTTTAGCAACAACTATTTGAACGTACGCAAAAGAGATGTGTATTTTCATTACAAGGAGCCAGAAAATAGCCAGCGTGATGAAAGACCAACCATATTCGTAGTATTACAGGAAGGACTGTACGAGTCCAATAAGTACTTTGTCCATGCGCTGAACAAATTAGTGGAAACGTTGATTGGAGACCAAACCAATAACAAAGGAAGAATGAAGTTTTACTACAACCAAGCCTCCAAAAAAGCGAGTGTGACTCTTTATGAGGAGGGTGCTACCTTCCACATGAGCCATAGTTTGCAGGATATCCTCGGTCTACCTTCACCGATTATAAGAGGACCTGCGCACCTTGATGCAACACGCTTCATGGATTTGAACAAAGAGTTTAAAAGTGTGTTTGTTTATTGTGATCTGGTGAGCCCCCGACCCGTGGGAGACGTCATGGTTCCTCTACTGCGAACTCTTCCTCCCATCGACAAGACCAAGGAGACAGTGCATTATATGTTTGAAAAACCCCATTACATCCCCCTGAGTCGCTTTCAGTTCAACACAGTGGAAATGCTTTTAACGACGGACACGGGCAAATATATTTCATTTGACAGTGGGCACACTATCGTGACGCTTCATTTTCGTCGTAGACGCACCGACCATTTGTAGAAGATGGTTCGTCTAAGTCCTTTCCAGGGCAGTGGAAAACTCTATGAAGATTATTACTGCAGCCAGGTCGGTCACGGCCTCTCCGTGTTTGTAGGCGGAAGAAACTACAGAGGTCATGGCATTGGCAATCTCTTTGGGGGTATTGGTCGAGCCCTTGTGCCTCTTTTGAAAAGTGGTGGAAAAGCTCTGCTGAAAGAAGGGGATAGGACAGGCATGCAGGTGGCTCAGGATGTGCTGTCTGGTCGTAGTGTTAAGTCGTCGCTTCAGCAGAGAGCTAGCAATGCAGGGAAGCGATTGTTTCACCAAGCCGTGGGTCGAGTGACAGGCACAGCAGCCGCGCCGCCTGGAGAACCTGCAAGGAAACGTATAAAATCATCCACACCACGCCGCCGAGGTCAGACTGGGAGGCAGAAGAAGAAGAGAAGGAGGGTGACGGCAGCCGATATTTTTGGATAATCATCATGGCGCTTGCCCACCCTCAGTCATGTGAAAGTGTACATACTGGACTGGATTTGTTTTCTGTACCTCCGACACAGACAGCTGTGCAGGAGGGAATGTTTGTAGAGTATCATCCTCTGGCTACTCTGGCCCCAGGAGCCCCTATTGAGTTTGCCATCAGTGGTGCCACAGCCGAGTACCTGGATCTAAGCAACACGTATCTCCATGTGCGAGCTAAAATCACCAAAGCAGACGGAACAAACTTGGAGGCTGACTCCCATGTGGCTCCTGTCAACTACTGGTTGCACAGCCTGTTCTCCCAGGTGGATATCAGTCTCAATGATACCTTGGTGACCAATTCAGAGAACACCTACCCCTACCGTGCCTACCTTGAAGCCACCCTCAACTATGGACGAGAAGCCAAGAAAAGTCACCTCACCAGTGCCATGTATTACCGAGATAGCTTCAACCATCTGGATGATACAGACGGGGATGACAACTGGGGTTTGAAGGTACGGCGTGAGCAAACCACGAGGAGCAGAGAGGCAGACATGATGGGGCGACTTCATGCTGACATCATGCACCAGGAACGCTACATGATGAACGGAGTGGACGTAAAGATCAGACTCATTCCCTCCAAGAACATCTTCCACCTGATGTCTCCTGACCCCTTTCAGGGTTTCCGCACTGTCATCACACATGCTTCCCTGTTTGTTCGCAAAGTCAAGTTGAACCCCGCTGTGAGCCTCGCTCACGCCAAAGCACTGGAAAAAGGTACGGCCAAGTATCCTTTGAAAAGGGTCGTGGTGAAGACTTTCTTCATTCCCACAGGCAACCACAGTGCTGTGCAGGACAACTTGTTTCTGAGTCAGACACCCAACCGCCTGGTGATTGGATTGGTGGACAGCGCTGCTTTCAACGGACAAGCCTCACGCAATCCCTACCACTTCAAGACACAAGGATTGTTCTTTCTCAGCCTGTACCTGGACGGGAAACAGATCCCCGGCAAACCCCTGACACCGAACTTTGAACAACACCAGTATGTGAGATCATTCTTCAGTCTCATGACTTCCACGGGCCTCGCCAACAGAGATGCGGGATCTTACATGGAACTGCGTGATTTTGAGCTGGGGTATGCTATCTACAGTTTTGACCTGAGTCCCAGTCTTCTGGATGGAGATCAGTTTGAACTGGTGAAAAGCGGTGCCCTGCGTCTGGAGCTGAAGTTCAACCAAGCCCTTCCAGCGCCCGTGATGGTGATTGTGTATGGTGAAATGGACAGCATGATCGAGATTGATCGCTCTCGCCAGGTCCTGACTGATTTTGCACTATGAACAGCAAAGACATTAGCCGAGTGTTGGGGAGAGACATTCATACCCGACGTGTGTTTCGAGGTGTGTTTCCCAGAGACAGACTCCCACGACAGGTGAATACGCGACGCCCAAGCGCTTTTGTCATCAATACAGATCGCAGTACAGGACCGGGAGAACACTGGGTGTGTGTCTGGTTTGATGGACTTGGACAAGCGGAATATTTTGATAGTTTTGGTTTACCACCCGTGCACCCCGCTATTGAAAACTTTATGCTGAAACACAGTTCAGCCCACGTGTACAACCCACGTCTTTTGCAAGACTTGACTAGTTCAGCCTGTGGCTTGTATGTATTGTACTATGTTTTGATGAAAAGCCGCGGAGTCAGTTTATTTCGAATGCTTCGTGTGTTTTCTCCCAACAGACTTTGGGGTAATGATCGAAGAGTATGGTTTTTGGTCCAACAGCTGAGAAGAAACTGATGTCGCATGCATCGTCTTTTGTTTAGGTATGCAAACTGTTTTATTCATTTTATTGGGTATGTCTTTTGTGTGTGTGTGTGTATTTGTCTATATAAGAAGAAGGGAAGGAATCATCTCCACCACTTTCATCTCGTACCCTCCAAAGTAGAGAGAGGGCTAAAAGAGTGACGGTAGGAAAAGAGAGGTACACAAAACAAAAGTCATGATGGAGACGTCCAGTCCTTCTTTAGAGCAGATGTTGGAAGAATTGGAGGCTGGTATTCTCAAAGTTAAAGTTCACCTGCGAAACAGTTTGTTCTTGATGTTTGTCAGTGAGTTGAAACGCGTTGTTTGCAAACGCCTTGAAGAAGAAGAAAGAGACGAAAAAGACTGTCCAACGCGGTGGACTGATGACGCCATTAGAACCGTCACAGATAAAGTCTGGGAACACCTGAATCGAGACAAAATTCTTAGCTGTTGGAATGTGGCATTACCCAAGACACACCCAGACGGACTCTCATGGTGGTGTTTGCGGGTTGTTGTGTGGAGGTGGACAGAAACGACAGTGTTTCGAAAAAGGGCCATCACTCATGTGACTGAACAACTGCTCTGTGAGCGATGCAGCAGAGGGAGAAACGTCATATCATCCCACGCGACTTCAGTCTAAACCAGTGTGGACCCGTTGAAACCAGAATAAACCAGATGTACATTGGCCGCGAGTGTGTATATAAGACAGGACGGATGTAAAGACGACCACAGAGGTATTTTGCGGAGTCGACTATGCCTTCAGGGACCATGAAGCATCCCCCACCGCCGGCTGCACTCTACCCGCTAGGTGGAAGCATTTTTGCCTCAGTAAAAACGTGGAGAGGGGCTGTGAAAATCCATGTTCGCCACTATGCTGTTCCCACCAGCACCAAAGGTGGGCGTGTTGTCCCCACCCAAAGAGGAGTCACCATGGACTTGAAAGAGTTTCAGAGGCTGCTTAGAGTGCAGAAAAAACTCTAAGACTACCACCAGCAGTTATCTTCTCTGTCACCCGCAGAGGAGAAGGAGGGGGAGAAACATCCGAAGAATCACACAGAGTGTCCGCCGTCAGACTACTACCACTCAACACCATCATCCACAATAACAACAGCTACGGATTCGACACAAAGCGAGGGGTACCCTCACCAACTGCAGCGACCCCTGTATCCCACATGTCCAGCTTACTGTCCTGCCGCAACCGTGAATCACCTTCCTGTGACACCAAGAAGTGGTTATGAGGTTGACAACGAATCCGGGGACCACCTCGTCTCTTTGAATTGACCATCATGATTGTATGTCTATGATACTGTACTCACATTGGATTTTTAATTCCTAGGTGTGTTTAGAATTAGACAACGTACTTTGACAATAAACTTTTGAAACCAACCCAATGGGATCTCTGTTTTTAATTTGTGTGGCAGTGTCGAACTCTCTCTCTCTCTCTCTCTCTCTCTCTCTCTCTCTCTCTCTCTCTCTCTCTCTCTCTCTCTCTCTCTCTCTCTCTCTCTCTCTCTCTCTCTCTCTCTCTCTGTGCACGTGTGTGTGTGTGTGTATGTGTGTGTGTCTGTCTGTCTGTCTGTGCTCGCAAGAAACCCACACGAACAAGTATAACACATTTTCACATCAACAACAACACACAACAAGAGGCGAAGCCTTAGAAATCAACAAACAGTAACATAACACAAACTCACTCACTCCGTAACACACACACACACACACACACACACACACACACACACACACACACACACACGCACACACACACAGTTAAAACTAACGCATCATATCAACTCCATGTATAATTTTCAAAAGAAGGCAAATAGATAAAATGACTAGGGTAATAGGTTAGGTACCTGCCATGTGGGCACTTTTTCCACTGCTGTCCTCAGTCCTATACTTTTCATCAAGACTTGTCACCATGCCGAGTAGATCTAAATTCGGAAGTCTTCATGTGGCTGAGGCATATATCTGACATAGCGTCGATCTTGTTGTAGGTTAACCTCCTTTCTGAAACAAATGGCAAAATGCGATTAGTTATGATGACTACAACCTACACAAATATAAACAGTGTTTTGAAACAGAATAGTCAGGTTATACAAGCCACTTTACCTATGCAGCATGGTAACCCTACAATATGCGAAACATGTCGACTGCAGCAGCCTGGTTCTTAAAATAATTCTGACGGTCAACACAGCCAGAAATGCCAACAAAGACAAGAAAGCTGTGGCAAGGTAAGCTTACCAAACGTTACATAGCGAATCATATGATAGTGCGTAAACAGCAAACAGTAGATCTACAATCAAAGAGAGGATCGAGTCTGGAATGAAACGCGATACAGATCTAGCATTCAAAAACTGTCTTTCACGTTCAAGGAAGTTGTTGCAAAGTACTTAAGACTTACTAAATTGTACAGACAAAACCATGACAGTGCATGTTTTGAATCTGAGGAAAAAATCGTGATCATTTTGACTTTGAGAACAGATTCATTCCGTTTCCTTATATCTGCATGTTCAAGTAAATGGTGGACAGTTTTTTTCGGGCAGAGTAAACTTAACTTGAGACTCTACTGCAAGTCTTGAAATTCACATAAATCGAACCACGAGCAAAGACATCCAAACATTACAGGCACTTTAGATCAACTCATTTCACTAGAGGTGACTGCCTAGCACTGTGTTTGACATCCGTGTCTGCTGAAATAAAAAGAAATTAAAACAAAACGGATTAACAGTAGGTGACACGTTATCAGAGTGGGAGACACTAGATCTGTCTCTGAACTTACCGGGATACGGCTGCAAGATCGACACTGACTGCCGCGCTTTCGACAGCTCTTCCTCGCGTGGACATTGGAAACACGCTGTGCAGATCAAATTGTAGGAAATCTCCCTTTGGTATCTTCTTTATTTACTTTTCTGGAGCTTAGAAACCGAACAACATGAAATCGTCTTCCCCGGCGAATCGGCGAGGTGAGAACTGGACCACAATCCTTCGCGCGACCCCTGACCTGATCTTGACACCTGACCTGCCGTCTACATGCCAAACACGACACAAATCAGTCAACTGCTTGTACCCCTTCAAAACCCCCCACCACCCGTTTTCTTTGGATACACGCTTTAACTACACACATGCCGACACAATGTTGATCATTGCTTCAATAATTTGAAGATGGTGCTTGAAAATTAACCACGTGAAATGAGTATTTCGGTGTTTAGCCAAAAATGTTAAAGTTTCTACCACAGACATACACACATACATACATACGCACGCACGCACAGACAGACAAAGTTTACCATCGCATAGGCTACACTTACGTGAGCCAAAAAGAAGGTCTAAGTTGTTGCAGACCGGAGTGTTGATTTAGAACGATAACAGTCTACGCCGGACCTTCTTGGCAGTGTCTTCACATCAGTTTCTTTATATGACCATGAAAACCCACACCAGCTAAGATGAAGGTGTTGAAGACAAAAATGACACTGACAAAAGTTTTCCTTTTTTTTAATTCATCTGATACATTTTTGTTTTAAAGAAAAAACCAATGTCAAGGTTTTGGTATGTCAGAAGTTGTCCACTTTGTTTGGAGGTTACATGAACCAACACATGAACATTGAACTGTTATACCATCTTCAACGGCGACTCACATTATCAAGATGCAAGGGTTAAAAATAGAAATATGGTAAAACAACACCCCCTACCCCACTCCCGCGCGGCACCACGTGCGCGCACGCCCCAAAACCACAACAATACAGTCAGTTCATTCAACCCAGGCAGCTGGCCGCCACACTCGCAGACAATACAAACACACACACGCATGCACACAGTCCCTCTGAATGTCACTACACCTTTTTTTTATGGAAAAATGACTACAAAAGCTCTCTGCCTTCGCTGACACGAAGCACACCGTATAATAACCCATTATAAAGGACCACGTACGCGTCACCCGCGGTACTAATAAGGTTACCACAAAAGAACAATATTGAACCACAGCGACTCACAGTGTCAAGGCTCATATCGTTTTCTCTTCTCACACACACACATGCATGCACACAGTCCCTCTCCATGTCACTTTCATCCAAAATAATCATCTACTTTTTTTTAATTTGTTTTATACACCTTCGGTGACACGACACACACCGTATAATAACCCATTATAAAGGACCACGTACGCGTCACCTGCGCCCCTGCCGTACTAATAAGGATACCACAAAAGAATAATCTTGAGCCACGGCGATTGCACCACCTTGCATCAGCCATCCAAAAATAGAAATATGGTAAAACAACACCCCTACCCCTACCCCACCTCCCCACACGCGTAGGTAGATTACGGCGGTGATGCGGTCAAAGGGGTTATAAATAAGCTTCCTCTGGGGCTAAGTCTTCAATGTCTCTTCGATTCTACAAGTGGGTAGTGAACAAAAAAAAACTATGACGACCAACAGCAGCAGCGGTGACGCTAACACAGAACCGCGACCAGCCTCAACAGATTTGGTAAGTTGATTTTGTTTTTATATCTTGTAAAAATAAAAAATAAAGGTAGCGTGTTACTTTTTTTTTCTCAGACATAGCTTTTAAAACAAAAAAACAAAATGTTTTTATGTAAGATGTTTTTGATATTGTTTTCGTCGCTCAGACATAGTTCTCTTTTTTTTATTGCAGCGTAACCAATGCCTGCACTGTGGACAAGTTTTTACACAGAGCTACAACCTCAACGCGCATGTCAAAGAAGTCCATGGCAAATCTAGAAATTTTCTCTGTGCTATGTGCGGCAAAGCGTTTAGCAGAAAATACGCCCTTGTTCGACATGAAAAAAACAAAAACTGCCAAGATGTTGCGAGTCGTTTACCACCACCACCAGTGCCGACAGTCGGACAAAAAAGAAAAAGCTTGGTTTCACAGGAAGCCCCTTCCCCCAAAAAAGGGTTAAACAAACGAAGTCTAGAAAAAGAAAAAATCAAAAAGTTACCTTCTAAAGAAAGACAAATGTATGAAAAGCATTGGAATTCTGTTAAAACTCATAAGCGGCCCGGTAAGCTTCAGTCAACCTATACCATTCTCTGGAACCCTTGTTCTGATTTTCCTGATTGGGACGAGTCGCTTTTTGACCTGTTCCATGAACAAAACAAGCGTTTCAAAATCAATTTTTCTCACTGTTTTCTTCTCAAAAACAAAGAGTCGGGTGACTTGTCTTTCTTTCATGCCTCAGTCAATAACCACTCTGTCTTACAACGACCGCGCCTGATCAACTCAAAACAGGACTTTCTTTCTTTTCTCAGTGAAATCAGTGACCGTGACATTCTGGAACAAGTTAGACTCGAACGCCCAAACTCTCGGTATTCTGCTCATACCATCATGTCTTCCAGTTTCTATGTCACGCCTTTGTCTGACTTTCCAATCGGTTGTGCCTGTGATAGTCTACCTGACTACATCACAAACACACCGTTCTTGCACAAGCTCCAATACGACGAGCATCATCATTTTCCTTATACTGACGGTTTGTGTCTCTTTCGCTGTCTTGCTTTGTACAAAGGAGCCTTGCCTCATTCTTTGCAAAAACCCACAAAAACCTTGTTCAAACAGTGGGCCGGACATTCACCCCCTGTCCACTTTCCGGGGGTCACTTTGTTTCAACTTGAGTCGATTGAATCTGAGTTTAAGGTGAACATAGATGTGTTTGAGTTTGATGAGAGCCAAACACCCGTCTGTCTCGTTCCTCTGCGTCGTAGCGCTTACAAACATACTGGCGTTATGCGCCTCTTGCGTTACAAAGACCATTTCATGTACATTTTAGACATTGATAAACTCGGTCATGCTTTGGCTTGTTCCAAATGCGGGAAACTCTGGACGTCTTTGTTTAAAATGAATCGACATGAACAGACTTGTCAGGGTGAGGGTTCAAAAGAAACGTTGAAAGGCGGGGTTTACTCACCACCCCAAAACATTTTTCAACAGCTACAAAGCCACGGTGTTCAGGTAGCCACAGATTTTGTTTTTCCCTACAGGGCGACTTTTGATTTTGAGGTGTTTTTTGACACAGATAACCTGCCGCAAACAAAATCAGCTGAGTCAAACTGTACACAGTACACAGCCAAACATATTCCTCTTTCTGTTTCTGCATGCAGTAACGTTCCTCATTTCACAGAACCAACCTGTTTTGTAAGTAAAGGTGACCCTCAAGAACTAGTGGATAACATGGTTAACTACCTAGAACGTATCTCCGAGGCCTCCTACGCTCTTCTTTGTGAAGAATTTAAAGATGTGTTTGACCAGTTGACTGAGCTCGAAGAGACACAACAACAAGAGACAGATAGCCTCAACATCCCCGTAGAAAGACTCAGACAGAAATTATATGAGTATTTACAAGAACTGCCTGTCGTAGGTTTCAATTCTTCTCGCTACGATCTGAACGTGATCAAACCTTTTCTCCTTGAAAAGTTTGTCAAAGACAAAACAGCCCATAACGATCTTCCAAAAGACGAAAGTCAAACAGACCCTGTTTTTGAACCAGATGGTTTTGATACCGTGGGCGAAGAAGAAGAAGAAGAAGAAGAAGAAGAAGAAGAAGAAGAAGAAGAAGAAGAAGAAGAAGAAGAAGAAGACAAAGAAGTCAAAACAGAGGGAAAAAAGAAGGCCCCTAAAAGACCCCCTTTCAAGTTTGTTGTTAAACGAAACAACCAGTATATGTGTCTTTGTACAGACAAACTTCGGTTTCTCGACATCAACAATTTTCTCGCACCAGGTTTTAGTTATTCCAAGTACCTCAAGGCGTTCGGTGTCGAAGAGCAAAAGGGTTTTTTCTGCTATGAATACGTCACTAGTCTAAGTACACTAGACGAAAGAGAACTCCCACCCCATGCAGCTTTTTTCAGTAAGCTCAAAAACGCAAATATTTCTGACACAGAGTACGCTTTTTGTCAGCGTGTATGGACTGAAAACAAAATGACGACTTTGAAGGACTTTTTGGTGTGGTACAACAACCTAGACACAGGGCCGTTTCTGGTTGCTTTGCAGCATCAGATTAGTATGTACGCTAGTCTGCGAGTTGATTTGCTGAAAGACGGTATTTCTGTCCCCGGTGTGACACTGAAGTATCTGTTTGACACGTTGTCTTCAGATACCTACTTTTCACTTTTTAACGAAAAACAAAAAGACGTTCACGCACTTTTGCGAAAGAACATTGTCGGGGGTCCGTCTATTGTCTTTCACAGATACCACGAAAAAGACAAAACATACATTCGTGGTAATCAGGACAAACCGGTACAGTCTGTTCAGGGATTTGATGCAAATGCGCTGTATTTAGCTGCACTCATGCAAGACATGCCCACAGAGCACCCTGTCATTCGTAGAAAAGAAAACGCTTTTAAAGCGGAAAAAACAGATCCCTACGGTCAGCTAGCTCGGGAATGGTTGGAGTGGGTCATGGAATCAAAACAGATCCATCTCCAACATAAGTTTAACGCGAAAGAGAAGGCCCTTGGTCGAAAAAAGATTAGAGTTGATGGTTGGGATGCCACAAATCAAATTTGCTATCAGTTTCACGGATGTTTGTTCCACGGGCATGACTGTTCTGTGACCGCCGGTAAAACGACTAACCCTGTCACCGGAAAAACACTAGTTGAACTCAGAGAACATACAAGCAACATTACCAAATACCTACGTGAGGATGTGGGTGTGACTGTCGTCGAAAAATGGGAGTGTGAATGGCACGCAGACAAAAAACAAAGCACCTCCATTCAGGCTTTTCTACAAGATCGTTTTCCGACACTTAAACCCTTCCGCCATCCTTCTACCATCACAGATCAAACTGTCTTAGACGCTGTGCAAAACAAAACTTTGTTCGGGTTGGTACAGTGTGATATTTATGTACCTGATCATCTAAAAGACCATTTCAGTGAAATGCAGCCCATTTTCAAAAATGAGTCTGTCAGCCGAGAACAGATCGGGGATTTTATGAAAGACTACGCTGAAAAACACAAGCTCTTATCCCAACCACGCCGTACACTTGTAGGGAGTTACCACGGTGAACAAATTCTGCTAGCGACACCCCTCTTGTTTTGGTACATGCAGCACGGGTTGATTGTTAAAAACATCACGCTGATCGTAGAGTATCAACCCAAAACCTGTTTCCGTCAGTTTGGTGACAGCGTTTCAAACGCAAGACGAGCAGGAGACCAAGACCCATCAAAAGCTATCTTAGCTGAAACTTTCAAACTGCTCGGTAACTCAGCCTACGGGAAAACCTTAACTAACGTGGCCAACCATCGTGATATTCATTACGTTTTGTCTGATGAGGCCGCAAAACTGATCAACAATGGTCGTTTTCAAAAACTAACAGAAGTAACAGAAGCTGTCACTGAAGTAGAGATGGCTAAACAAAAAATCAACTGGTCACTCCCCTCTCAGATTGGTTACTTTGTTTACCAGTACGCTAAACTACGCATGTTGGAGTTTCATTTTGATTTTCTAGATAAGTTTGTGTCCAGAGCCGACTACCAGCTTTTGGAAATGGATACAGATTCTCTATACATGGCGCTTAGCGCTTCAACGTTAGAAGAGGTGGTTCGTCCTGAACTGCGAGAGCAGTTTTACCAAGTGTATAACCAATGGTTCCCTGCACAAGCCTGTGACCAACACGAGGTAGCATTCCAAAACACCCGTTTAGCTAACGCCCCATGGGACTCAACTCTCTGTCAGGCCTGTACAGCGCGTGTCCACTATGACAAACGAACACCCGGTCTCTTTAAAACCGAATACCAAGGAAATGCGTTTATTGGTTTGTGTTCTAAAACCTACTTTTGTGAGGGAGACAGTGGGAGTAAATTTAGTTCAAAAGGCTTAAACAAAAACCAAAACAAACTGACAAAAGAGTCTTACCAACAGGTGCTAATAACGCAAGAAAGTGGTGGCGGTACAAACACGGGTTTCAAGACAGACGGAAAGTCTATGTTCACGTATTCCCAAACCAGAAAGTCACTCTCGTTTTTTTACATCAAGCGTGTGATCGCCTCTGATGGGATTTCAACCCTGCCTACACCCGTCTAACGGGTCTCTTTCTTTTTTGACTGTGATACCGCCGTCTGTGATATGGTTAACATTCCAATGCCAAACAACTTTGTCGTTTTTGTAAATAAATTTGTTAAGCCATGTTTTTGCTTCTGTAAATAATGCTCGTATTGTTTAATCCCACAAAACCCCCAATGTGGCTTTGACATACCCTGTCAAAACGGTCCCAAGCCCGTAAAAACACAGAGGGAGGGTAAACACCTATATGCGACTCTTTGGACAGTCCAGTGAAATGTCACTTTGATCCAAAATAATCACATCCTTTTTCAATGCAAAAATGACAACAAAAGCTCTCTGCCGTCGCTTCGCGGAGCCCTCTCTCTTTCATGCTGGTAATAGCTATGTAGTTTGGTGAACTGCCAGAGGTGTCAGGGTAATGCAATTAAACGGTATCCCTGCACTTCGCGGAGGCCCTCTCTTTTATGTCAGTAATAGTTACGCGGTCCAGTAAACCACCAGAGAGGGTCAGCAGTAGGAGAAGTTTAATAAGAGGGGATAAGAGGGGATAAACGCAATAAACCGTTTAAACGCAATCCCTCTTTACCACTACTTCAACACAGGCACCTTAACCTATAACCTTATGATGGACCCTATCCCTGCACATTGCACATTGCACTGGGGGGGTGAGGCATACCTATATATACTACTCATATAGCTGAGTCATAATGTCCGGCAACTAGAAGAATGCACGATCATATAGCTGAGTTATAATGTCCGGCAATTAGAAGAATGTACGATCATATAGCTGACAAAATCCAGTTAATAGAGAAAATGGACTGACTTCAAATATTTTGAGTTTTTCATTTTCAGTTTTACAGCGAAAGCGTCAGCCCCAAGACAGGTCGGACAGGCTCAGTGAATAACTTATCGACAGTCGTTTGACCTTGACGAGTTGACATAGATTCCTCGTTGAGGTTTGAACACAAGCATTGCTGTCAAGATTGCTGTCAAGATTGTAACCTGCTCGCACGTGATCATTTATGAACCTATTTTGATTTCCGGAACCACACATTAAACAGTGGACTAACTGTCCGACAGTAGGATGATAGTGATGGCCCGTTTAACCTGTCGGATTAAAAACAAAATCAGGGGTACTTTATAATCCCAAAATTTTGATCAAAGATTTTATAAAACTTGTCATGACCTTTTGTTTTCAACTTTCAAAACTACCACCACCGCGACCACCATCACCCCCAGACACACAAACATATACACAAAAACAGAATCGCACAAACAGCCTTCATCCTTTCCAGCGCCCTTTCTTTACGGTCTTTTCAGACTTACTTTATATCCGACATTCACGTCCACAGCATTGTGATAAATGACCACAGCAGATGCCCATCGACAAGCGTTATATGGCAGTGTCAGAGCTTCTGGAGGAGTGATTGTTGCTCCAGTATACATCACAATACCACTTTTAGCGTCTCCTTTGTCCAAGATGACCTAGACATATTGCGTACATTGTCACATGCATGCACATACAGCGTATGCGTGGACAAACACAACCAACACACAAACCCCTCCTCACACACACACACACACACACACACACACACACACACACACATAGGCATGCTTGTACGCTCCCTTTCTCTCTCTCACACACACACACACAAACCCACCCACACACACACCCATCCACACAAAAATACACACACACAAACACACACACACACGCCCGCATGCACTCTCGGAGACCCCCCCCCCCCACACACATATACGCAGACAAATACACACACACACGCACACACGTACACACACACACACAAATACACACTCACACACACAAACACACACGCACGCACGCACGCACATGTTAGTTTCGATTTTTATAGGCTCCGTCTGGTCCGTAACCCACCATGTAAGCCATCACGGATTTGTCCAAGCTTTTAGTGGAAGAAGTGCGGCTTTTTAGATTTAGTCAAGTTTTGACTAAATGTTTTGACATAGAGGGGGAATCGAGACGAGGGTCGTGGTGTATGTGTGTGTGTGTGTGTGTGTGTGTGTGTGTGTGTGTGTGTGTGTGTGTGTGTGTGTGTGTGTGTGTGTGTGTGTGCGTATGTGTGTGTAGAGCAGCTATTCAGAGTAAACGACTGGACCGATCTTTATGAAATTTTACATGAGAGTTCCTGGGTATGATATCCCCAGAATTGTTTTTCTTTTTTTCGATAAATGTCTTTTATGACGTCATATCCGGCTATTTGTAAAAGTCACACCCTCATTTTTCAATCAAATTGATTGAAATTTTGGCAAAGCAATCTACGACGAAGGCCGGACTTCGGTATTGCATTTCAGCCTGGTGGCTTAAAAATTAATTTATGACTTTGGTTATTAAAAATTTGAAAATTGTAAAAAAACCAATTTGTTTATATAAAACGATCCAAATTTACGTTCATCTTATTCTACATCATTTCTTGATTCCAAAAACATATGTTATATTTGGATTAAAAACAAGGTCTGAAAATTAAAAATATAAAAATTATGATCAAAATTAAATTTCCGAAATCCTTTAAAAACACTTTCATCTTATTCCTTGTCCGTTCCTGATTCCAAAAACATATAGATATGATATTTTTGGATTAAAAACACGCTCAGAAAGTTCAAACGAAGAGAGGTACAGAAAAGCGTGCTATCCTTCTCAGCGCAACTACTACCCCGCTCTTCTTGTCAATTTCACTGCCTTTGCCACGAGCGGTGGACTGACGATGCTACGAGTATACGGTCTTGCTGAAAAATTGCAGTGCGTTCAGTTTCATTCTGTGAGTTCGACAGCTTGACTAAATGTTGTATTTTCGCCTTACGCGACTTGTTATTTACTAAAACTGCTACACATGCCAAATAATTCAACGGCCTGGGTACTGTATTGGCTGTGTGGAAACTGTTATTCATAAATTATGTTGGTAACTTATATCAAGTTCAACATATAAAATGTGTCGACACAGAACAATGCAACGCTATTGATCGTTTCTTTATGTTCAGATAGAAGGATGCTCTCATACTTGGCACACACACACAACATGAACATAACATCCAACAGCAATTTTCTCTGGTTCTAGGCTTAATCACGGCACAGGGTATTTAAGAGAGTCGATCTTTGTTGTAAAAGCTGTTGTTGATCACCTTTGTCCTGTACAGAGCTATGTGCTGGTTAATCACACTTAATACTGTGCAAAGTGATGATTTTTGTAAGACAATATACTGTTGCAGCTTTAATGTCCATCTCTACCTTTATTTTTCCGTTGTACATAGTTAAACATGTACAATGACTACAGCTAGACGCTAAATTATTGGCACCCAAGGCGGTTAATGGTCGTCTGCCACTTCGATTCGTGCACCCCCCTCCCACACACACACACACACCCACTTGTTTCCGCACTTTGGAACAACTTAAAACCATTCATACATTACACAAAAACAACAATAACCTGTTCTTTAGAATGCTCAGTATTCTCTAAATTGCTATTTGAAGTGTTGCACAGTCTCTGGGGACAGGATGTTTAATTGAATGACATTTGCAGTGAAAAAGCTATATTTCTTGAAGGGATTACAGCTGTAAACACACTGATAGCGTCACAGTGAACACTGAGCTCAATGACTAACCTCGTACAACATGTTCGTCATCATAGGCTGAGAGGCGACAACGATCCCAAAATCCCAGTTAGGCCCTCTTTTCTCTGCTGTCTGCTTGTTGTTGCTCAGCACGATGTTCTTACCGTGGTTGTCATGGAAAGACAAAACTGGCACCTGCAATCAGTCAGTGTACACATCAAACTGAACTGTCTAGATAATTATGGTTAACATATTTCACGTAAATCACTCTGACACAGTTGATTTATACATTGCACATACAAATGATCGGTCTAGAAAGTATCTTTTTTTGAAATTATTATTAATTGTTTGTAAATCCTCCGAACAGAGTCGCCCTATATTCTGTTGTATAATCTCAGGATTTTTGGTTTTGTTTCAAGACTGAATCTTTTGCTACAGTTCCAATAAAGTGGTGTTTATTTTCAAAATAATGTGCGTTTGTATGCATGGAGTTGAGAAACTTCAACCGCATGATTTCAGAGGTGAAAATCAGTTGGTTGCCAAGTGGCAGTAAACCTTCCTCCAACTCTCAGTCAGATTCTATTCACCGATTTCAGGTCATTGGTTTTGGTATAGTGACAAAATCGTTCGTTGGTTAACAAACTTTCGATCCACAAACCTGATTTCTGTGTCAACAAATACAACAAAACATATACTAAGCATTGAGCAATTGCTTTCATTTCATGACTTGACATCAGTTATATTCGTTCATAGTGGACGCACACTCATTGTTTATTGTTTACTAACTTGGTTAAATGGTCAATGAAGTAAAATCACATAAATCACAGATCGTTCATTTAGAAAATCAGATGTTTAAAAACAACAACAACACACAAAATACTTACAGGCACAAAATCCAAATCAGCAGACATGACTTTCGCCTGACCGAGTGCTGACAGCTCTTTCGCAATGCGGGTCACGGCCTCTGCGTCGATCACGACGGTCTCCTTGGATACGACCTTGACGCCTGAGGGCAAGGTGGCGCTGCAGTCGAGGTTTTCAACACGTGTCTGCATCACGGGCGTCATGGTGCTGACAGTGTCGCGATTCTTGTTTTCCTGCACGCGTTGTACCACGTGTTTGTGTGACGTCAGCTTCCCGCGTCGCTGTAGCAGACACGTCTTGGTGTCCGTCACCGCCTCCTTGACGTCAGAGCACGTGCTGTGGGCCAGCTCGTTCAGGCGATGACGACAGTCCTGGACCGACTTCTCCAGGCGCGCACACACGGCTTCGATCTCGGCAACGGCCTTCTTGGTCTGCTTCTCCATCTCCGCCAGGTGGTCGTCCAGCTGTTGGATGGCTTTGTCCAGCCTGGCCTCCCCTTCGGTCAGCGTGACCGCCAGCTCCGCCAGCACGGCACGCGCGTCCTTGACCTTCTCCTCCATGTCCTTGACCTCCGGGCAGCTGCGGTGGCGGGACGTGGCGCACAGGTGGCAGATGCTCTCGCCGTGTGTCGGGCAGAACAGCTCCGTGGTCTTGTCCGCGTGGACGGCGCAGGCGGCGTGCTGGCTTCCCGCCACTTTGTCCGCCGTCAGGGAGGTCAGGTCCTCCACCGTGTGGTTCCTGGCCACTTTCATCTTCAGGTGCATCTTCCAGCACGACTCGCAGAACAGGTCCCCGCACGTCAGACACAAACTCGTGGCAGTGGCCTCCTCACACATGCAGCAGCTGTGCGACTGTTTGAGCAAACGGTGAGCCCACACCAGGTCCGCCATGGCCAGGTCTGTGGGGAAACCGTCCGCGACGTCCTGCCAGCTCTTCTGGCCTCGCTCCTCGGGGTCCACGATGGCACAGCGGCACAGCGGACACAGGGCCTGGTCTTGAGACTTTAGCCAGGACAGCAGACAGTGGTGACACAGCAGGTGTCCGCAGGGCAGCAGCTTGGGCTGCACGTACTGCTCGTGACACACGCTGCAGTCCATGTCATCGGGTTCTGGCACTGGTGGGGCAGCGGTCGCCATGGTTATGTTATCTGAAATGACGACAGTGGTCCTGTTTTACATATCGCCCAATACTCTGAGAGCATCAGGTTTGTCAAAAGAAGGGAGCCTGAAAATTATGGTTAACTGACAGACGTTTGGAACAGAAATTCTTAAGAAGAAGTTTCTTAAAGTGCAAGATTAAATGGCTGAATTCACTGCACTATCCTAACTCAGACATTGCATTCGCATTTAGTGTACGGAATCAAACATGATCCCTCTTTGCTACCGTACAGTAGGCGGCATAAGAAACGCAACTCATTCGCGTCGACTGTTGCATGTGATTTTTCGTCCTTTTTAAATTATTGTAAAATATCAACCAGACATGGTACGTCAAAATTACAAACAGATTCGTGGAGGATATTTGACTGGCTTTACGATTAGTATGTAATCCTTTAAAAACATTTTTTTTTTACCTTTTCATGCACCGCATTATACTGGATGGGGGTCAAGCGAGTCGTGATTGAAGGCGAACATGTCACTTCGGCACGCTATACACATCATAAAAAATTGAATTTTTCAAACAGGTAGAGACAGTTGTAGAGGATTTTTATTTGTCAACATTATTATTTAATTAGAATTATTGGCCAAAGCGTTACATAAACACAGTTTGGGACAGCGATCTTCAAAGTGACAGTTGGCGTCTGTTTCAGCATTGCGAAGCGCACCTGTGCATCTACGTGGCTTTATTTGTTTGTTTGTCTGTTTATCTATGTGTGAGTGTGTACGGATGTGTCTGTGTTGGTATTTGTGTTTGTGAGTGTGTATATGTGTTAAGGGAGGGGGGACGTATGCGTTTGGCTTCATAGTACTTTCATACGAATTTCAATGCTAACAGTTCATTGTCCCCCCCAAAAAAAACACACACAAAAAACCCAAAAAACACGCAGGAATTTTGTTTCAGTTTAAGCATATTCGTGTAGAACAAACACTTGGTCACAAATAGCACCTGGTTTTAACAGAAATTATTACGTCGATTCTGTGCGAAGGAGCTTTTCCCGAACAACCTTTTTAACACCGTCTAAGTGATTTATGTTCATTTTTGTGATTATGTTACGCTTTGGTGAACAAATCAAGTAAAATGATCTTGTTCAGAGATGGATTTCCTCCACAACTGTGTTTACCTGGTTGAAAAATATTCATTTTTACGATCTTTGTAGCGTGTCGAAGTGACAAGTTCGCGTGCAATCACGTCTCGCTTGACCCCTACCCTGTATAACACAATTTATGAAAAAGTAAAAAACAAAAACGATTGAAAAATATGCACATATCGTACAGCCAGTAAAGTATCCTCCACGAATCTGTTTTTCTTTTTGATGTACCTTATCTGGTTGATATTTTACGATAATTTTAAAATGACGAAAAATCACAAGTAACAGTGTGCGCGAGAGAGTTGCGTTTCTTTTGCCGCCTACTGTACACGCCGCCCTGTAAACAGCACAGTGAATGTTCATGATGCTCTGCGAAATGTGACACTTCATAGAATAACATGCGCGCTTCAATTCTCTCTCTGTTTCTCTGAAGGTTATCGTCTATTATCTGTATTACTATTGGCCAATCCTGTTTTTGCTCTTTAGGTTAGTTTCACTCGTATTAATATCATGACCCCAGGATAACATGCCTAGAACGCTCCGTGAGGTTATATTCATTGACAAGTTCATTCGAGTTCAAATTTTAAACAGGCAAGTGAAGTTTTGCGTTCACTGAGTGTTTCAGTCGTATTGTTGCATCACAGGAGCTTGTATCAAAGCTCTGATCAACCAAAGTCTCTCACTCATTTACCCACACTGTGGTATTTCTCCGTTTAACTTTACACTAAATATTGGAACCTATGAAGATTCGACTTTGTACGAGAAAGGATCGATAATCAATTCATCGACAGGCTTTGCTCTGCGACGTTTACCGTTAAGGGGTGCTGTTGAACCGGATCATAGCAAATAGCCAAGACTTCAGACTAATTAGTATCGTAATACTACAGGAAGGATAAAGACGAGTAGAAGACCGTGATCGTCCGGTGTTTTGATACAAGTCCTGAACTGCCTTCTACATTTGTTTATTTCTTATCATTCATGTCTTCCGTATCTTTACCCTTGCCGCGTTGTCGGTAACACCAGTAGCAGTGGCTGTGTAAAACGAACGAGAAATAAACCACTATTGAACAAAATAATTAATACAAGAATCCTCTTACGCCGCCTTCCCACAAAGAGACAGTCTTTCTCATGCTGAATGTAGAACGAAGCACTGAACTGAACAAAGGTGTTGTCACATTCACGCTGGTCGCTGTGACCCAAATCGAGACAAAGCTGCATATTTTATTGGCTCTACAAAATGGGGTCAGCTCGTTGTGAGTGGAGTACGTGAATAAGAATGATGAACACTGCGCTGCTCAATCGACAATGTTCTTGCGAAAAGGATACTAGCCTTACGTTGTAGCACTTTTTCCCGTTTGGCCAGCATTAAATTGTCTACCGAGCTACAGATTTTGCTGCCGATCTTCAGAGAGGATACTGCACTAGAGATCGTAAGTGAAGTAAAGTGTCACATAGACACAGATTGCAGCAGACAGACCGACAGATAGACAGACAGATAGACACACAGAAAGACGGATAGACTTACACACACATACACACACACACACACACACACACACACACACACACACACACACACACACACACATACGCACACACAATCATAGGCATATATGTGTGTGTGGTCTAGAGAGAACAGAAACTTGCGAACCGAAAGTAGGGTAAACCCGGAAATTCCTTGAACGTTGAATCAATAGTGACATACCTCGCAACTTGTCTCAGCCTCAGAGCGTAGTTGAAGAAACGAATAGTCGACAACGTAGTTGATAAATCTATGGTAGATATCCGAAGCGATAATTTGGATGAATGATTCACTCCAAAAGACACGAATGTGACAAACAGTCCACACTGGTTCTAACTTCGCACAGCGGCAACCATTGCACTGAAGAGTGTGACGCAAGATATGCTGTGATCACGTGATGTGGTTCAAAGTTGATCTTTCCGGTATAGTGCGGACGAACCTTTGGGAACACTGTGACCCGATTTGCACATGAAGTGTTGAAGTCAGTGCAGTGAAACTACGAGCTGCGTATTAAGTTGCAACACGATTCAATCACTGGGTCAGTTGACAGCCAAAGCAATAGTCACAAAATAACAAATGTAAACCAGCCACGGAGATCCGATAGACAGCCAGACAGCCAGCCAGCCACACACACACACACACACACACACACACACAGGGCCGGACTAGGCGAAGAGGAGGGGGGGGGTTGCCAGTGGTGGCCCAGGGGGATGTCCCCCCTGGCGGCAGGGGCGGATCAGTTCATTTTATGACTTTTTTTTCAAAGGTATATTGTGAAGATATGGGTGTGAAGGCGCGAAGCGCCGAGCCGACGGCGCGAAGCGCCTAGCTTGCTAGGGGGGTCCGGGGGCATGCCCCCCCGGACAATTTTGAAAAAAAAGGATGCAAAATGGTGGAATCTGGTGCATTCTGAGGATGATCATTACCAGTTTTAGGCAGCAGATTTTGTCACTGATTAATACCCCAAAAATTGAAACTCAATGTAAAATAAAGAAATGCATACCTCATTCAATATTTTTATTTTTTGGCTGGGGGGGGGGGGTCCGGAAACCCTAGAACCCACCCACCCCCACCCACCCCTCGTTGCGGGGGTCAGGGGGCGAAGCCCCCTGAAGCTGACGGGTAGGTCATATTCTGAGATAGGAAAATGATCGCTCCTTGCATGAAACGGCATAAAATAAGCAATAAAAAAAAAAAATTAAATAAGTAAGGTACATGTTTAGGCTAGGGGGGGGATTGCGCAACCCCCATAACCCCCCCGGTAGTCCGGCCCTGCAAATATGCGGGTGCGCTTGCACAAACTCTCTCACACACACACACACACAAATACACACACACACACACACAAATACACACACACTGACGAACGGTCACAATGATTCAGATCACTGTAAACAGCACAGGTGGACGGGCAAAAGGATGAGGGATAATGTAGAGAGTGTGTGTCAGCTGAGTTCATCGGGAATTGTTTCAGATCTTGAAAAACCTAGACTACGAAGATCATAATGAATAATTTAAAACAGTAGTAGACGTATGTAGCTTTTATTTTGTCATGAATTTGTTATAGCCATATTAATGTGCTTTGTCATAAGAGTATCTTTGATAAATTCTGATGATCACATTTCTTAACCTTCGCCGGTCGTCGTGGGTCCGTGTGGACCCAGAAGGGTGTTTAATTGCAAATATCTCTTAAACCAATTGCAATTATTTTAATGAGCTTTTAAGAATGCCTCAGCTCTTATGTCCTAAAAGATCATTACATTTCAGCGAGAAGTAATTAAAAAACAAAGGTCAAATTTAAACTACACACGGATGACATCGTGGGGCCGTGCGTACCCATGTTTCTCAAACTGAAGGAACTTCAGGTATTGGCTCTAAACATCATTTTCTATGATCTGTTTAATTTTGGAGTTAATAAGCAAATCGCTTGGAGCGAAATTAATACATAACAATGTGGGTCCATATGGCCCCACGACGGCCACAGAAGGGTATTCACGTTTCTCTTTTTTGAGAAGCTTTAGTCCGCACGGTAATAATTAAATTAATAATTTATTTTAATTACTTCTTGCGGAAATGTAACCACGGCGTCTACGGAAGGGGATGCACGTTTTTGCTTCTTTGGAAAGCATGGGTCTACGGAAGGGTATACATATTTTTCCTTCTTTGAGAAGCATGGGTCAGCACGGACCCACGATGTCTTCCGTGTGTAGTCGATAACCCGGTCGGGCGAAGGTTAAAATAGACGATTCATGACTGTTGTCGGGTTTTCCCGTTCCAACGCAATCACCAAAACTGCTCATACTTTCACGGCCCGGATTTAAAAATAGATTAGATAAATCAATACTTGATGGCTCTCCATATGTTTTTCATGCAGTTAAGAACAAGTTTGCAGTGCCATCACGTACAAGGCCTGAAATGCAAACTGCCTTAAAATTGTTTCTGTAGTTCAACCAACTACAATACGTATGAACAACTATATACATTTAAATGCTCATTGTTCCCAGTGCCACTGGTCGGTTTGGAATTATGATTAGTGAAATATACTGACATTTAAACATAAAGACTACGAGTTGTATGGTTTTTCTGCCCCGCCTGCTGGATTTACTGTGACTGCAACTACAATGTTGTGAGAAGCCAAATACGGTTTGAATGATCGCTAGTTATCATTCAATGCTGGGGTTAACCATGCGATTTGGCACTAACTCCTAGCACTTTTTGATAAACTTAAATGTAGCAGTATTTTCCTCCTTGTCATTCAGTCACAATGCAATGTTTACAACTGATTCAATCATTATTCTGTAAACAGACGATAAATATTGAAACTCATCAGTGCCTTGCTGTTCCATACATTGTGTATCAAACTTGAAAACTTGATAATGAAAAGCGACAACTGTGTGAGTGTGTGTGTGTGTGTTAGTGTGTGTGTGTGTGTGTGTGTGTGTGTGTGTGTGTGTGTGTGTGTGTGTGTGTATGTGTGTGTGTGTGTGTGTGTATTCAAGAGAGAGAGACTTACACTTAAACCTCGTTGATAAAGATGTCTTGTCTGCATGGTCTTGTCATGTTTTTGTCTCTCTCTCTCTCTCTCTTTATTTCTCCCTCTCTTTCTCTCTCTTTCTCTCGCTTTCTCTCTCTCTCTCTCTATCTATCTCTCTCTCTCTTTCTTTCTTTCTCTCTCTCTCCTCTCTCTCTCTCTTTCTTTCTATCTCTCCGCCTCTCTATCTCATTCTCTCTCCTCTCGCTCTTTCTTTCTCTCTTTCTATCTCTCCGCCTCTCTCTCTCTCTCTCTCTCTCTAGCAGGTTTACATGGTGCTGTACGTCCAGCCCTCACCGTGCAGAGGGTCAAGACAAAAGACCGTGAGTTGAAAACACAATCCTTCCCGTGAAAACAGCCTGCTTGCTATCTCACACCGGTCCAGGTGTTTACATGGCGTGAAAACAGTCTGCTTGCTATCTCACACCGGTCCAGGTGTTTACATGGCGTGAAAACAGTCATCTCGCTATCTCACACCGGTCCAGGTGTTTACATGGCGTGAAAACAGTCTGTTTGCTATCTCACACCGGTCCAGGTGTTTACATGGCGTGAAAACAGTCTGCTTGCTATCTCACACCGGTCCAGGTTTTAACTTTGGCTAGACCATGCCCTCCGCTTGGACACGTACCAACAATCAACGTCTTGACTTTGTACTGTGCAGTTAGACTTTTCCAAATAGTTCATTTTGCAGATGGAAACTAGTGTTAGTAAAAAAAAACCAAGACATAAAAAAACCATACAAACACAAACAAACCCCAGTGGGCACAGAACACCCCAGAGCTATGGAGGTTTGGAATACGTTCAAATGTAGAAATGTTCTTATTACATGTCAAAAACCTGGCTAGATCTTAGATTAGGAGCAGAATAATTTACATCGGCAGTCCTGTGGTTTTATAGAGAACTAGCAAGCATAGTGATGTCAATAGGCTGTAGTTATGTAAAGACGTTCAATATCGGCAGTCCTGTGGTTTTATAGAGAACTGGCAAGCATAGTGATGTCAATAGGCTGTAGTTATGTAAAGATGTTCAACATCGGCAGTCCTGTGGTTTTATAGAGAACTAGCAAGCATAGTGATGTCAATAGGCTGTAGTTATGTAAAGACGTTCAACATCGGCAGTCCTGTGGTTTTATAGAGAACTGGCAAGCATAGTGATGTCAATAGGCTGTAGTTATGTAAAGACGTTCAACATCGGCAGTCCTGTGGTTTTATAGAGAACTAGCAAGCATAGTGATGTCAATGGGCTGTAGTTATGTAAAGACGTTCAATATCGGCAGTCCTGTGGTTTTATGGAGAACTAGCAAGCATAGTGATGTCAATAGGCTGTAGTTATGTAAAGACGTTCAACATCGGCAGTCCTGTGGTTTTATAGAGAACTGGCAAGCATAGTGATGTCAATAGGCTGTAGTTATGTAAAGACGTTCAACATCGGCAGTCCTGTGGTTTTATAGAGAACTAGCAAGCATAGTGATGTCAATAGGCTGTAGTTATGTAAAGACGTTCAATATCGGCAGTCCTGTGGTTTTATAGAGAACTGGCAACAAGCATAGTGATGTCAATAGGCTGTAGTTATGTAAAGACGTTCAATATCGGCAGTCCTGTGGTTTTATAGAGAACTGGCAAGCATAGTGATGTCAATAGGCTGTAGTTATGTAAAGACGTTCAACATCGGCAGTCCTGTGGTTTTATAGAGAACTAGCAAGCATAGTGATGTCAATAGGCTGTAGTTATGTAAAGACGTTCAATATCGGCAGTCCTGTGGTTTTATAGAGAACTGGCAAGCATAGTGATGTCAATAGGCTGTAGTTATGTAAAGACGTTCAACATCGGCAGTCCTGTGGTATAGAGAACTAGCAAGCATAGTGATGTCAATAGGCTGTAGTTATGTAAAGACGTTCAACAAAAGAGTTGTTGTAGATACCATTATGTGGGTATTGTTTCTATGTTTTAAACATGTTGGCAGCATTACAATATTCTAGAGCTTGTGACCCCGTTTCCCATACGTTTTAATCTCACGGAAAATCCCAAATGAAATAGAAATGATTGTTTACACATTATTATTACAAAAACTGCGACCAGTTACATCAATCAATTGAATCATTTCTTGCCGATATCATGTAACTGATTCAAGGAAGGCTTGATTAAGCAAAAACATGACATCTAAAATCTATAACTTAAATTGTGACCAATGACACAATTCATGATTTACCCATTGTAATCATTTCTTGCTGATATTATCTCACTGAATAAACTAAGTACTGATAAAGTAAAAAGTGTACATACAATTTATACAGACAGAGACATGTAAATTCATCACAATCTTAGTATCCTTTTACTCCACAAATAATTAAAAAACAATGTGTTCAATGACACACACACACGCACACAGACACACAGACACACAGACACACAGACACACAGACACACACACACACACACACACACACATTCTTAACGGCTGTGCACATCTTTCCATAACAATGCATTTGTTCTGAAACGAATTGATCAAAGGTTAGAACATTCCTTTTCTATGCAGATCATTTTGCCCAAACACATCAGCCAAATCAGAATATGTTCTCTCTTGATATTAAAACGTTCGCAACATTGTCACGTTATTGGTATCCCGTCGGCACCAATGAACAAAATACCCACACAATTATATTACATATTTCCCGTCAGGATCGGATTAATTCATCTAATAATGTTTTTTGGATATTGTGAGTGGCACAATATGTAATATACTTCCTTCACAAAAAGTGTGACGCATTCCTCATTCATCATATTATTTTGACGATACGATACAACTATACTACCCAATATAATTATAATGTATGTTTGAGGATGACAGTCGCTTGTTCTTTTCAATGCTTGTTATTCTCTCAGGTGCCAGGAGATAGGTTCCGTACAACTCTCACTTACTACATTACACATGTCGTATGCATAAAGAGCGATTACTTTCTTTCTTTCTTTATTTGGTGTTTAACGTCGTTTTCAACCATTCGAGGTTATATCGCGACGGAGCGATTACTTCCCTTTGGTTATTTGATATATATACTACACAAATTACTCAAAAAACGTACACATTTGTAGGATTACAATTTCAACCAGACTCTGGCTTAAATTCACATAAGACTTGATGTGGAATCTGTGCACACAGTAATCTGCAATGTCATAATTCAAACTATAACCGAGTAACTGCAGGTGTCAATAAATGCACAAACACATTATTTACTCTCAATACAAAAAGGTCAACTGTGAAAACTGTGAGAGGAACACTCCTTTGTTCACAAATATTACACTGACATCTTTGCATTTTGATGTGCCGAAAATGACAACATTTCGACACAAAGAATCCTAGAGATGGAAAGAAGGAACTCGTCTTGTCTCATTCCTTTACCTTACTTGAGTGAACAATAAAATCCCCTTTTTTAATCAACAGCTATGATTTCATAATATTTTACACATTTTGTAATCCATCTTTGGGCAAATATTTCAAGCTAGCAAAGGTTTAAGTATTTGTCTTTAACAGTCAAGCAAGTTGTGTCAAAGGCATTTTCAGAAACAGCCATCAAGAAAAGGCCAGGCATTTTGATACATTTCACGTACACTATTCTGTTGTACACAAAACACACAAGCAACAACAACAAAAACAACAATCACATCAACATCAATGACATGAATGGTAAACGCCAGAAAAAGTCATTGCCATGGAAACAGTCTCTTTGTTTGGTCTGGTGTCTTCACGGTATGCGTCGAACAGGTAAAGCAGTGATCTGAAATAATTGCAATGAAAAAATCATGACGTAAAAACTGAGGTGCAAGTTTGATGAGAACAAATAAGGACAAATATTAAGCAATGTTCAACCTTACTTCGAGTTCATGATCTCAGTTTTACAAACTTTTGTTTTCAACAGGACTGTGTGTGCATGGTGATAATGTTTTCAACAGGACTGTGTGTGCATGGTAATAATGTTTTCAACAGGACTGTGTGTGCATGGTAATAATGTTTTCAACAGGACTGTGTGTGCATGGTAATAATGTTTTCAACAGGACTGTGTGTGCATGGTAATAATGTTTTCAACAGGACTGTGTGTGCATGGTAATAATGTTTTCAACAGGACTGTGTGTGCATGGTAATAATGTTTTCAACAGGACTGTGTGTGCATGGTAATAATGTTTTCAACAGGACTGTGTGTGCATGGTAATAATGTTTTCAACAGGACAGTGTGTGCATGGTAATAATGTTTTAAAACTCAGTCAGCGTAGGATTGCACTGTGTGAACAGCTAGTGTCTTGTTGCAGAAAAACAATCATTCAGAAAGTCCGGGATGATAAACACGGTGCTCACACATTTGTGAGCATTAATTTATGAAAGGAATTGTAGGTCTTCCAGAGACTTTTCCTCAGAATATCACGTTTCAAGTTCGGTGTAGAAGTAACAATGATGCCATAAATATACCTGAAGTGTCACTGCCACTATCAGAACGATCGAAAGGCTACATGGAAGGAGGATGGTTGATTATCAAACTGTAAAACAATTAGTCAGAAGCTCGGGGATGATACACATGGTGCTTGGACATTTGTCAGCATTGATGACATATATTTCGAGCTTTTTGAAGACTTTTCCTCAGAATCTTCGGTTTCTCTTTGTTTCTTTTTTTAAACTATCCAATCAATTATTATGCAACGATAAGGGGCACTGTTATAATGATGAAGTGCTGACTTAAAAGAGTATATCTAATTAGTCATTCGACAAACCTACCTGTCTGTAAGGACCATTCAGGTTAAAGAATGCAAAGCAGGGGTCGGGCAGGCTAGGGGCGGCTTCACCCTGGTCGTCACCGTTGATGTAGAGATGAAGAGATCGCTTCTTGTCAAGCATCACTCCCACCCGGCTTTTCTCGGGTAAGTTGACCAGCTTCTGTCCAACGTTGGTGAACAGCTGAAGAGACACACACGAATGTAACTCTATCAGTTTTCAATATCAGAGTTTTCTGAGAGCTCTTTTTGTTCTTGATTAAGTTATATGTTCCTCTTTCTGGTAAAACCAAAGGCAGTCGTGCAGAATGGGGTTTTGTTCTCCAGTCCATTTGCACGTTGAGAAAGTCTCTATTTCTTTTTCTGCTTTTGAACCAGGCAACTCTTTAGGGACGACTTGAGCCCGAGAGACGCCACACAAAGGATGTCTGTGAGCCTTCAGCTGAGTCATAATGTCCGGCAACTAGAAGAATGCACGATCATATAGCTGAGTCATAATGTCCGGCAACTAGAAGAATGCACGATCATATAGCTGAGTCATAATGTCCGGCAACTAGCAGAATGCACGATCATATAGCTGAGTTATAATGTCCGGCAACTCGAAGAATGCACGATCATATAGCTGAGTCATAATGTCCGGCAACTAGAAGAATGCACGATCATATAGCTGAGTCATAATGTCCGGCAACTAGAAGAATGCACGATCATATAGCTGAGTCATAATGTCCGGCAACTAGAAGAATGCACGATCATATAGCTGAGTCATAATGTCCGGCAACTAGAAGAATGCACGATCATATAGCTGAGTTATAATGTCCGGCAACTAGAAGAATGCACGATGATATAGCTGAGTCATAATGTCCGGCAACTAGAAGAATGCACGATCATATAGCTGAGTCATAATGTCCGGCAACTAGAAGAATGCACGATCATATAGCTGAGTCATAATGTCCGGCAACTAGAAAAATGCACGATCATATAGCTGAGTTATAATGTCCGGCAACTAGAAGAATGCACGATCATATAGCTGAGTCATAATGTCCGGCAACTAGAAGGATGCACGATCATATAGCTGAGTCATAATGTCCGGCAACCAGAAGAATGCACGATCATATAGCTGAGTTATAATGTCCGGCAACTAGAAGAATGCACGATCATATAGCTGAGTCATAATGTCCCGCAACTAGAAGAATGCACGATCATGTAGCTGAGTCATAATGTCCGGCAACTAGAAGAATGCACGATCATATAGCTGAGTCATAATGTCCGGCAACTAGAAGAATGCACGATCATATAGCTGAGTCATAATGTCCGGCAACTAGAAGAATGCACGATCATATAGCTGAGTCACAATGTCCGGCAACTAGAAGAATGCACGATCATGTAGCTGAGTCATAATGTCCGGCAACTAGAAGAATGCATGATCATATAGCTGAGTCATAATGTCCGGCAACTAGAAGAATGCACGATCATAATTATAGCTGACAAAATCCAGTTAATAGAGAAAATGGACTGACTTCAAACATTGTGAATTTTTGAAGCATTTTCAGTTTTACAGCGAAAGCGTCAACCCCAAGACAGGTCGGACAGACTCAGTGAATAACTTATCAACTGTCGTTTTACCTTGACGAGTTGACATAGATTCCTCGTTTAGGTTTGAACACACGCATTGCTGTGAAGATTGTAACTTCCTCGCACATGAACATTAATTATGAACCTATTTTGATTTCCGGAACCACACATTAAACAGTGAACTAAATGTTCGACAGTGGCCTGTACGGGTTTTGATAGTGACGGTCCTTTTACCCAGTCGGATTTAAACACAAAAATCAGGTGTACTTTTTGTAGCAAAATTTCGATCAAAGATTTCATAAAACTGATCATGACCTTTTCTTTTCAGCTTCAAAAACCACCACTACATACAGATAGATACACACGCACGAACGAACGCACGCACGCACGCACGCTCGCACGCACGGACGCACGCACGCACGCACGCACACACACGCACGCACGCACGCACGCATGCACACACTCACTGACACACACACACACACACACACACACACATACACACACTCACTCACTCATGCACACACACACACGCACACAAACACACACACACACACACACACACACACACACACACACACACACACACACACACACCCGAATCCGTAAATACACACTTTTCACTGTCCCCATCCTTTGATCACGGTCTTGTCAGACTTACCCCTTGTTCGCCATTCACGTATACGGAATGGTTATTGATGACCACGGCAGATGGCCACCATAGAGCGTGATGTGGCAGTGTCAGAGCTTCTGGAGGAGTGGTTGTTGCTCCAGTCCGCATCAAATAACCAATACAATCGTCTTTTTTGTCCAAGATGACCTAGATATATTGCATCAAATTGTCAGACGCAGGCACAAACAGCGTACGCTTACACAACAAAACGCAGAGAAACTTACCCACACCCACACTCGCACACATATATTTATTTATATGGGAGATTTATATATTTATTTATTTATTTATTGTATGCAATTTATATCGCGCACATATCTCAACCACGGAATCAAGGCGCAGGGATTTATTTATGCCGTGTGAGATGGAATTTCTTACACAATATATCACGCATTCACATCGGCCAGTAAATCGCAAGCCATTACGGCGAATATTTACTTTTCACGGCCTATTATTCCAAGTCACACGGGTATTTGGTGAACATTTTTTTTATCTATGCATATACAATTTTACCAGGAAAGACCCTTTTGTCAATCGTGGGATCTTTAACGTGCATACCCCAATGTAGTGTACACACGTGAAACACACACACACACACACACACACGCACATACGCACAGAGGCATGCACGCTCACACATATTAGTGAAATGTTTTTGTTCAATTAGTTTCGAAACTGACATGAATGTCAAAATGCTAAATTAATTTAGAAAATAAATGCCTTTACGCACATACCGAGGCAACGGTGGTGATTGTTTATTTGTGTTCAAATGAAAGGATGCCCTCATTCTTGGCAAAACAAGAAAGAAACAAATCGACTGGCAACTGTCTCTGGTTCTGTGCTTTATCAATGCAAAGTGAATAAAAGAGTCGTTCTTGTCAAAGTTGTTGTTTGTCACCTTATAAAACTGTATGTATTCGTATAATCACAAATACTGTGCAAAGTGCAGATATGTGTCAGCAAGTGGATTTTTGCAGCTTTAATGTCCATCTGTACTTTTATTTTTCCGTTGTACATGGTTAAACATGTACATTCACTTCAACTAGATCCTTAACTATTTGCACCCAATGTGGTTAAAGGGCGTCTGCCACTTTGATCCCTGCCCCCCCCCCCCCCCCCCACCTCCCCCTACCACGCACACCCAACCCGCTACCCCATTTAGAACGATTCAAACCATTCATACATTACACAATAACAACAATAACCTGTTCTTTAGAATGCTCAGTATTCTCTAAATTGCTATTTGAAGTACGAAGCAAAATTCTTCATAAGTTGTTGCACAGTCTCTGTTGACAGGATGTTTAATTGAATGACATTTGCGGGTAACAGGCAATGCTAAAACACCCTCTTATTCAAGTGCTATAAGTCTTGAAGGGATTACAGTTGAAAACACACTGATAGCGTCACAGTGAACACTGAGCTCAATAACTAACCTCGTACAACATGTTCGTCATCATAGGCTGAGAGTCCACAACGATACCATAATAGTCACTGGACCCTCTTCTCTCTGCCGTCTGCTTGTTGTTGCTCAGCACGATGTTCTTACCGTGGTTGTCATGGAAAGACAAAACTGGCACCTGCAATCAGTCAGTGTACACATCAAACTTTCTTTCTTTCTTTATTTGGTGTTTAACGTCGTTTTCAACCATTCAAGGTTATATCGCGACGGCACATCAAACTGAACTGTCTAGAAATGGTTACATATTCCACGTAAATCACTCTGACACAGTTAATTTATACATTGCACATACAAGTGATCGGTCTAGAAATTATCTATTTTTGAAATTATTAGTAATGATCATTAATTGTTTTTAAATCCTCCAAACGGTGCCGCCCTATATTTTGTTGTAAAATCTCAGTATTGTTCGTTTCGTTTCAAGAGCGAATCTTTTAGTACAGTTCCACTAAAGTGGTGTTTATTTTCAAAATAATGTTCGTTTGTATGCATGAAGTTGAGAAACCTCAACCGTATGATTTCAGAAGTGATAATCAGTTGGTTGCCAAGTGGCAGTAAATCTTCCTCCAACTCCCAGTCAGATTCTATTCACCGATTTCAGGTCATTGGTTTTGGTATAGTGACACAATAGTTCGTTGGCTAACAAACTTTCGATCCACAAACCTGATTTCTGTGTCAACAAATACAGCAAGACATACACTAAGCATTGAGCAATTGCTTTTTATATCACAACTTGACATCAGTTATATTCGTTCATAGTGGACGCATCCTCATTGTTTATTGTTTACTAACTTGGTTAAATGGTCAATGAAGTAACATCACATAAATCACAGATCATTCATTAAGAAAATCAGATGTTTAAAAAAAACAAAAACACACAAAAGGGTACTTACGAGTACAAAATCAACATCAGCAGACATGACTTTCGCCTGACCGAGTACTGACAGCTCTTTCTCAATGCGGGTCACGGCCTCTGCGTCAATCACGACGGTCACCTTGGATACGACCTTGGCGCCTGAGGGCAAGATGACGCTGCAGTCGAGGTTTCCAACACGTGTCTGCATCACGGTCGTCATGGTGCTGACAGTGTCGCGATTCTTGGCCTCCTGCACGCGCTGTACCACGTGTTTGTGTGACGTCAGCTTCCCGCGTCGCTGTAGCAGACACGTCTTGGTCTCTGCCACCGCCTCCTTGACGTCAGAGCACGCGCTGTGGGCCAGCTCGTTCAGGCGATGACGACAGTCTTGGACCGACTTCTCCAGTCGCGCACACACGGCTTCGATCTCGGCAACGGCCTTCTTGGTCTGCTTCTCCGTCTCCACCAGGTGGGCGTCCAGCTGTTGGATGGCTTTGTCCAGTCTGGCCTCCCCTTCGGTCAGCGTGACCGCCAGCTCCGCCAGCACGGCACGCGCGTCCTTGACCTTCTCCTCTATGTCCTTGACCTCCGGGCAGTTGCGGTGGCGGGACGTGGCGCACAGGTGGCAGATGCTCTCGCCGTGTGTCGGGCAGAACAGCTCCGTGGTCTTGTCCGCGTGGACGGCGCAGGGGGCGTACTGGCTTCCTGCCACTTTGTCCGCCGTAAGAGAGGTCAGATCCTCCACCGTGTGGTTCCTGGCCAGTTTCTGCTTCAGGTGCATCTTCCGGCACGACTCGCAGAACAAGTCCCCGCACGTCAGACACAGACACGTGGCAGAGGCCTCCTCACACATGCAGCAGCTGTGCGACTGTTTGAGCAGACGGTGAGCCACCACCAGGTCCGCCATGGCCAGGTCTGTGGGAAAACCGTCCGCGACGTCCTGCCAGCTCTTCTGGCCTCGCTCCTCGGGGTCCACGATGGCACAGCGGCACAGCGGACACAGGGCCTGGTCTTGAGACTGCAGCCAGGACAGCAGACAGTGGTGACACAGCAGGTGTCCGCAGGGCAGCAGCTTGGGCTGCACGTACTGCTCGTGACACACGCTGCAGTCCATGTCATCGGGTTCTGGCACTGGTGGGGCAGCGGTCGCCATGGTTATACGTGTTTTCTGAAATTACCAAATATCTCTTGAGAGAATCATGTCTTTAAGAAGAAGGAGTTTGAAAAGTGAGGTAAAATTAGAGACGTTTTGAAAAAAGAAATCTAAAGAAGCAGGGTCTTAAACAGGAAGAAGAGGGTGTGGGGTTGTGTTGGAGGGGGGTGCCCGGGGGGGGGGGGGTCATTATATTATGAAAAGCATTATTAAAAGGTTGGATTTACTGTACTGTTCTAAAACAGACATGGGGCTCGCTCGTAGAGAAGGGAATCGTACGTGAACTCAGTTTGTCAGCCCACAGGCCCCGTACATTCGATAGTGAATATTTATGATGCTAAAAAAATTGCGACTTGAGATACACATGCAGTCATGAGATACACATGTAGGGCTGAGCTTTAAAAACCCTGTTATGCTGAAGGTTTTGTCTATTCTGTATATTACTATTCGCCAATCCTGTTTTTGCTCTCACTCGTATTAATATACTGACAGCAGGATGTTATCGCACAGAACATGTTAGTTAAAAGTAGAATTATCCGTGAGGCTGATATCATGAATACGTCAATTATAATGTTAAGATTTTTGCGTCACTGAGTGTCTAAGTCGTATTGTTGCACCACAGGAGCTTGTATCAAAGCGCTGGTTGATCACAGTCTCTGACTGCTTTACCTACACTGTGGTATTTCTCTCTTTGACTAAATACTCGAACCTATGCAGATTCGACTTTGTACGCAAAAGGATTGATAATCGATTTATCGACAGGCTTTGCCCTGCGACGTTTACCGTGCTGTTGAACCAGATCATAGCCAAACATAGCGAAGACGTCAAATGTATTTCTATGCTAGTTAGAATATACTGTAATATTTCAGTAAGGGTAAAGAAGAGTAGAATACTGTGATCGTCCAGTGTTTCAATACAAGCTCATGCGTGCTGCACAAGTCATGCACTGCCTTTTGTTTATTTTGTATCATTCATGTCTACCGTATCTTTACCCTTGCCGTGTTGTCGGTAACACCAGTAGCAATGGCTGAGCCTGTGTAAAACGAACGAGAAATAAACAACTGTCGAACCAATACAAGACACCGGTTACGCCTCCTTTCCACAAAGAGACAGTCTTTCTCATGCTAAATGTAGAACGAAGCACTGAACTGAACAAAGTTGTTGTCACATTCACGCTGGTCGCTGTGACCCAAATCGAGACATAGCTGCATATTTTATTAGCTTTACCGAATGGGGTCAGCTCGTTGTGAGTGGAGTGCGTGACTAAGAATGTTGAACATTGCGCTGCTCAATCGACAATGTTCTTGCAAAAAGAGTACTAGTCTTACGTTGCAGCACTTTTCCCCGTTTGGCCAGCATTAAATTGTCTACCGAGCTACAGATTTTGTTGCCGATCTTCAGACAGGATACTGCACTAGAGATCGTAAGTGAAGTAAATTGTCACATAGACTCAGATTGCAGCAGACAGACAGACAGATAGACACACACACACAAACACAAACACACACACACACTCACACACACTCACACACACACACACACACACAAACACACACACACACACATACACATACACATACACATACACAATCATAGGCATATATGTGTGTGTGGTCCAGAGAGAATATAAACTTGCGAACCGAAAGTAGGGTGACCCGGAAATTCCTTGAACGTTGAATCAATAGTGACATACCTGACCTCGCAACTTGTCTCAGCCTCAGAGCGTAGTTGAAGAAACGAATAGTCGACAACGGAGTTGATAAATCTATGGTAGTGATCCAGAAGCGATAACTGGGATGAATGATTCACTCTTAAAAGCACAAATGATGTGACAAACTGTCCACACTGGTTCTAACTTCGCACAGCGGCAGCCATTGCACTGAAGAGTGTGACACGTAAAATATGCTGTGATCACGTGATGTGGTTCAAAGTTTATCTTTCCGGTACAGTGCGGACGAACCTTTGGGAACATTGTGACCCGATTTGCACATGAAGTGTTGAAGTCAGTGCAGAACCTCCGAGCTGCGTATCAAGTTTAATCACTGGGTCAGTTGACAGCCAAAGCAATAGTCACATAATAACAAATGTAAACCAGCCACGGAGATCCGATAGACAGCCAGCCACACACACACACACACACACACACACACACACATACACATAAATATGCGGGTGCGCTTGCACAAACTCTCTCTCACACGCATACACACACGCATACAAACACACACACACACACACACACACACACACAAACACACACTGTGGCCACAAGCACTCTTTCCGTTCAATGATTCAGATCAGTGTACATTGCACAGGTGGACGGGGAAAAGGATGAGGGATAATGTAGAGATAATGTAGAGATAATGTAGAGATAATGTAGAGAGTGTGTGTCAGCTGATTTAATCGGGAATTGTTTCAGATCTTGAAAAACCTAGACTACGAAGATCATAATGACTAATTTAAAACAGTCGTAGACGTTTGTAGCTTTTATTTTGTCATGAATTTGTTATAGCCATATTAATGTGCTTTGTCATAAGAGTATCTTTGATAAATTCTGATGATCACATTTCTTAACCTTCGCCGGTCGTCGTGGGTCCGTGTGGACCCAGAAGGGTGTTTAATTGCAAATATCTCTTAAACCAATTGCAATTATTTTAATGAGCTTTTAAGAATGCCTCAGACACCTAAAAAGCTCTTATGTCCTAAAAGATCATTACATTTCAGCGAGAAGTAATTAAAAAACAAAGGTCAAATTTAGACTACACACGGATGACATCGTGGGGCCGTGCGTACCCATGTTTCTCAAACTGAAGGAACTAGGGAGAGAAGTCACACACCTTCAGGTATTGGCTCTAAACATCATTTTCTATGATCTGTTTAATTCTGGAGTTAATAAGCAAGTCGTGTGGAGCGAAAATAATACATAACAATGTGGGTCCACATGGCCCCACGACGTCTACAGAAGGATATTCACGTTTTTCCTTTTTTGAGAGGCTTTAGTCCGCACGGTAATAATTAAATTAATTATTTAATTTAATTACTTCTCGCGGAAATGTAACCACGGCGTCTACGGAAGGGGGTGCACGATTTTGCTTCTTTGGAAAGCATGGGTCTACGGAAGGGTATACATATTTTTCCTTCTTTGAGAAGCATGGGTCAGCACGGACCCACGATGTCTTCCGTGTGTAGTCGATAACCCGGTCGGGCGAAGGTTAAAATAGACGATTCATGACTGTTGTCGGGTTTTCCCGTTCCAACGCAATCACCAAAACTGCACCATACTTTCACGTCCTGGATTTAAAAATAGATTAAATAAATCAATACTTGATGGCTCTCTATATGTTTTTCGTGCAGTTAAGAACGAGTTTGCTGTGTCATCACGTACACGGCCTGAAATGCAAACTGCCTTAAAATTGTTTCTGTAGTTCAACCAACTACATAACGTATGAACAACTATAATCTTACATCCTCATTGTTCCCAAGGCCACTGGTCGGTTTGGAATTAGGATCAGTCAAATACTTACTTACTTACTTACTGCCTTTCACGCCTGGCATTTAAACAGGCTACGAGTTGTATGGTTGTTCGGTCCCGCTTGCTCTCTTTACTGTGACTGCAACTACAATGTTGTGAGAAGCCAAATACGGTTTGAATGATCGCTAGTTATCATTTAATGATGGGGTTAACCATGCGATTTGGCAATAACTCCTAGCACTTTTTGATAAAAATGTGGCAGTATTTGCCTCCTTGTCATTCAGTCACAATGAAATGTTTACAACTGATTCAATCATTATTCTGTAAACAGACAATAGATATTGAAACTCATCAGTGCCTTGCTGTTCCATACATTGTGTATCAAACTTGAAGATGAAAAGGGACAACTGTGTGTGTGTGTGTGTGTGTGTGTGTGTGTGTGTGTGTGTGTGTGTGTGTGTGTGTGTATGTATGTATCTGTGTGTGTGTGTGTGTGTGTGTGTGTGTGTGTGTGTGTGTGTATGTGTGTGTGTATTCAAGAGAGAGAGACAGAGAGAGAGACAGAGAGAGACAGAAAGAGAGAAAGAAAGAAAAAAAGAAAGAAAGAAAGAGAGAGAGAGAGAGAGAGAGAGAGAGAGAGAGAGAGAGAGAGAGAGAGAGAGAGAGAGAGAGAGAGAGAGAAGACAAAACACGAGCAGACAAATCAAAATCTTTATTAACGAGGTTTAATTGTAAGCAAGTTTACATGCTGCTGAACGTCCAGCCCTCACCGTGCAGAGGGTCAAGAAAAAAGACCGTGAGTTGAAAACACAATCCTTCCCGTGTAAACAGTCTGCTTGCTATCTCACACCGGTCCAGGTGTTTACATGGCGTGAAAACAGTCTGCTTGCTATCTCACATCTGTCCAGGTGTTTACATGGCGTGAAAACAGTCTGCTCGCTATCTCACATCGGTCCAGGTGTTTACATGGCGTGAAAACAGTCTGCTCGCTATCTCACATCGGTCCAGGTGTTTACATGGCGGGAAAACAGTCTTCTCGCTATCTCACATCGGTCCAGGTGTTTACATGGCGTGAAAACAGTCTGCTCGCTATCTCACATCGGTCCAGGTGTTTACATGGCGTGAAAACAGTCTGCTCGCTATCTCACACCGGTCCAGGTGTTTACATGGCGTGAAAACAGTCTGCTCGCTATCTCACATCGGTCCAGGTGTTTACATGGCGGGAAAACAGTCTGCTCGCTATCTCACATCGGTCCAGGTGTTTACATGGCGTGAAAACAGTCTGCTCGCTATCTCACATCGGTCCAGGTGTTTACACGGCGTGAAAACAGTCTGCTCGCTATCTCACACCGGTCCATGTGTTTACATGGCGTGAAAACAGTCTGCTTGCTATCTCACACCGGTCCAGGTGTTTACATGGCGTGAAAACAGTCTGCTTGTTATCTCACATCGGTCCAGGTGTTTACACGGCGTGAAAATAGTCTGCTTGCTATCTCACACCGGTCCAGGTGTTTACATGGCGTGTAAACAGTCTGCTTGCTATCTCACACCGGTCCAGGTGTTTACATGGCGTGAAAACAGTCTGCTTGCTATCTCACACCGGTCCAGGTGTTTACATGGCGTGAAAACAGTCTGCTCGCTATCTCACACCGGTCCAGGTGTTTACATGGCGTGAAAACAGTCTGCTTGCTATCTCACATCGGTCCAGGTGTTTACATGGCGTGAAAACAGTCTGCTTGCTATCTCACACCGGTCCAGGTGTTTACATGGCGTGAAAACAGTCTGCTCGCTATCTCACACCGGTCCAGGTGTTTACATGGCGTGAAAACAGTCTGCTTGCTATCTCACATCGGTCCAGGTGTTTACATGGCATGAAAACAGTCTGCTGGCTATCTCACATCGGTCCAGGTGTTTACATGGCGTGAAAACAGTCTGCTCGCTATCTCACATCGGTCCAGGTGTTTACATGGCGTGAAAACAGTCTGCTTGCTATCTCACACCGGTCCAGGTGTTTACACGGGTTAAGACCATGCCCTCCGCTTGGACACGTACCAACAATCAACGTCTTGACTTCTTTCTATGCAGAGTTAGAATTTCTGAAAGAGTTATTATTGCAGATGGACACTAGTGTCAGTTGAAAAAATAAGTCACACAAAAACAAAGAAACAAATGGAATAAAACACATACAAAACAAGCAAATCCCAGTCTGCACAGAACGCCCCTACGCTGGTAAGTTGTGGAATGTGTCCAGATGCAGAATTGTTCTTATTACTTGTCAAAAACCTGGTTTGATATTGGAAGACGAGCAGAATAGTTTACATGGGAAGGCCTGTGCATTTAAAGGTAACTAAAGCAATCATTGTGTTTATGTTAGGCTTAAGCTATGTAAAGATGTACAAGAACAGAGAAAACGTTTCTAAGAAACTGTGACCACAATGTGGCTACAACTCTGTGCTTTGTATTGAAATTAGACAGTCGGTATATTTTTTTTAAAATGTCTATATTCTAAACATTTTGGCAGCATTTAAATATTTTGGAGCTTGTAATGCTATTTCCCATTCCATGTTTCAGCCAATGACACAACATTTTAAATGAAATAGAAATGATTGTTTCCTCATCATTATTACTAACACTGCAAACAATTACATAATTCATGAACTACCCATTTTAAAGATTTCGTGCTGATATTATCTCACTGAATCAACTAAGACTTGATAAAGCAAAGATTCTACATACATTATATACAGACAGAGACATGTACATTCGCCACAATCTTAGTATCCTTTTACTCCAAAAATATCTAACATAAAATGTTGTCCAAAGAAATCAAATCACACACACACACACACGCACACGCACACACACACACCACACACACACACACACTCTTAAAGGCTGTATATATGCTTGATTTCCATAACAATACATTTGTTCTGAAACAAACTGATCAAAGTAACAGCAAGAATTCCTGTTCTAACCTGATTATATACATGTACAGTCCAAATATGCGTTTTTGATCTCTCCTCTTTACCAATGGACAAAATACCCTTATTTTTGGTTTAACCATATTTCCTAAGTATTGGATAAACTCATCAATAAAAAACGACAACAACGTTATTTGAACATTGTGTGTGGCTCCACAAAACTAAAAAAGCACAATATGAAATATTTTTTCTTCACGAAACCCATACACCACATACATTTGTGACGATTCGGTGCAACTTTAACATACACATTACGTGAAACACATACACAATTGTAGGATTATTTGAACCAGACTCTGGGTTATGTTCACACAAGAATTGATGGAAATATGTGCACACAACCACAATTTTAATCAACATTTATAGTTCAACCGAATAACTGCTGAGTTTCAATAAGTGCACAAAACATTAATTACTCTCATTTTAAAAAAAATCAACTGTGAAAACTGTGAGAGGAACACTCCTTTGTTCACAAATATTACACAAACATCTTTGTATTTTGATGTGCCTAAAATGAAAACATTTCGACTCAAAGAAATCACAGACACGAAGATAAGAAAATCGTCTTGTATCATTCCTTTACCTGAGTTGAAACAATCTTATCTTTTAATCGACATCTATGTTTTCATATTTGAACATATAATTTGCAACCCGTCTTTGGGCAAATACTTACAGCTGGAAAAAGTTCAAATCTTTGTCTTTAACAGTCAAGCAAGAGCTTAGAGGCATCAAAGACCTCTTCAGAAACAGCCATCAAGAAAAGACCAGGAGCTTTGTTTTCATTAACGAATGATATTCTACTGTACAAAAACACAAAAGCAACACACAAAAACAATCACATCAACAAAAATGGGATGTATAGTGAACGCTAGAAAGAATTCGATGCCCGTGAAACAGTCTCTTTGTTTGGTCTGGTGACTTCACGGTATGCGTCGAACAGGTAAAGCAGTAACCTGAAACAAAGGCAGTGAAAACATCATGACGTAACTAGTGAATTGCAAGTTTTATGAGAACAACGAAGAAGACAAAGAAAGCAATGATCACACCTACCTCGAGTTAATTATCTCAGTTTTACAAACTTTTGATTTCAACAGGACTGTGTGCATGGTAATAATGTTTTCAACAGGACTGTGTGTGCATGGTAATAATGTTTTCAACAGGACTGTGTGTGCATGGTAATAATGATTTCAACAGGACTGTGTGTGCATGGTAATAATGATTTCAACAGGACAGTGTGTGCATGGTAATAATGATTTCAACAGGACTGTGTGTGCATGGTAATAATGTTTTCAACAGGACTGTGTGTGCATGGTAATAACGTTTTCAACAGGACTGTGTGTGCATGGTAATAATGTTTTCAACAGGACTGTGTGTGCATGGTAATAATGTTTTCAACAGGACTGTGTGTGCATGGTAATAATGATTTCAACAGGACTATGTGCATGGTAATAATTTTTTCAACAGGACTGTGTGTGCATGGTAATAATGTTTTCAACAGGACTGTGTGTGCATGGTAATAGTGTTTTCAACAGGACTGTGTGTGCATGGTAATAATGTTTTCAACAGGACTGTGTGTGCATGGTAATAATGTTTTCAACAGGACTGTGTGTGCATGGTAATAATGTTTTCAACAGGACTGTGTGTGCATGGTAATAATGTTTTCAACAGGACTGTGTGTGCATGGTAATAATGTTTTCAACAGGACAGTGTGTGCATGGTAATAATGTTTTCAACAGGACTGTGTGTGCATGGTGATAATGTTTTCAACAGGACTGTGTGTGCATGGTAATAATGTTGTCAACAGGACTGTGTGTGCATGGTGATAATGTTTTCAACAGGACTGTGTGTGCATGGTAATAATGTTGTCAACATGACTGTGTGTACATGGTAATAATGTTTTCAACATGACTGTGTGTGCATGGTAATAATGTTTTCAACATGACTGTGTGTGCATGGTAATAATGTTTTCAACAGGACTGTGTGTACATGGTGATAATGTTTTCAACAAGACTGTGTGTGCATGGTAATAATGTTTTCAACAGGACTGTGTGTGCATGGTAATAATGTTTTCAACAGGGCTGTGTGCATGGTAATAATGTTTTCAACAGGACTGTGTGTGCATGGTAATAATGTTTTCAACAGGACTGTGTGTGCATGGTAATAATGTTTTCAACAGGACTGTGTGTGCATGGTAATAATGTTTTAAAACTCAGTCAGCGTAGGATTGCACTGTGTGAACAGCTAGTGTCTTGTTGCAGAAAAACAATCATTCAGAAAGTCCGGGATGATAAACACGGTGCTCACACATTTGTGAGCATTAATTTATGAAAGGAATTGTAGGTCTTCCAGAGACTTTTCCTCAGAATATCACGTTTCAAGTTCGGTGTAGAAGTAACAATGATGCCATAAATATACCTGAAGTGTCACTGCCACTATCAGAACGATCGACAGGCTACATGGAAGGAGGATGGTTGATTATCACACTGTCAAACAATTAGTCAGAAGGTCGGGGATGATACACATGGATTTCGAGCTTTCCGATGACTTTTCTTCAGAATCTTACGTTTCCTCGGTTTTGTTTTTTTTAAAACTATCCAATCAAATAGTATGCAACGATAAGGGGCACTGTTATAATGATGAAGTGCTGACTGAAAAGAGTATATCTAATTATTCATTCGACAAACTCACCTGTCTGTAAGAATCATACAGGTCAAAGAATGCAAAGCAGGGGTCGGGCAGGCTAGGGGCGGCTTCACCCTGGTCGTCACCGTTGATGTAGAGATGAAGAGATCGCTTCTTGTCAAGCATCACTCCCACCCGGCTTTTCTCGGGTAAGTTGACCAGCTTCTGTCCAACGTTGGTGAACAGCTGAAGAGACACACACCAATGTAACTCTATCTGTTTTCGATATAAGAGTTGTCTGTGAACTTTTGTTGTTGATTAAGTTATATGTTCCTCTTTCGGGACGTCTTCGTGGTCAAACCAAAGGCAGTAGTGCAGAATGTGGTTTTGTTCTCCAGTCCATTTGCACGTTGAGAAAGTCTCTATTTCTTTTTCTGCTTTTGAACCAGGCAACTCTTTAGGGACGACTTGAGCCCGAGAGACGCCACACAAAGGATGTCTGTGAGCCTTCAGCTGAGTCATAATGTCCGGCAACTAGAAGAATGCACGATCATATAGCTGAGTCATAATGTCCGGCAACTAGAAGAATGCACGATCATATAGCTGAGTCATAATGTCCGGCAACTAGAAGAATGCACGATCATATAGCTGAGTCATAATGTCCGGCAACTAGAAGAATGCACGATCATATAGCTGAGTCATAATGTCCGGCAACTAGAAGAATGCACGATCATATAGCTGACAAAATCCAGTTAATAGAGAAAATGGACTGACTTCAAACATTTTGAGTTTTTGAAAGCATTTTCAGTTTTACAGCGAAAGCGTCAACCCCAAGACAGGTCGGACAGACTCAATGAATAACTTATCGACAGTCGTTTTACCTTGACGAGTTGAGATAGATTCTTCATTGAGGTTTGAGCACACACATTACTGTGAAGATTGTAACCTCCTCGCACGTGATCATTTATGAACCTAGTTTGAATTCCAGAACCACACAATAAACAGTGGACGAACTGTCCGACAGTGGCTTTGTACGGGATTTGATAGTGACGGTCCTTTTACTCAGAGGGATTTCGCAAATATTTAAGGCGTACTTCATAAAAGCGAATGTTCTATTAAAGTTTTCATCAAACTGATCATGACCTTTTCTTCTTTTCAGCTTCAAAAACCATCACCACATATAGATACACACGCACGCACGCACGCACGCACGCACGCACGCACGCACGCACGCACACACACACACACACACACACGCACGCACGCTCTCACACACACACACACACACACACGCACGCAACCGCTCACACACACAAACACACACACACACACACACACACACACACACACACACACACACACACACACACCCGAATCCGTAAATACACACTTGTCACTGTCCCCATCCTTTGATCACGGTCTTGTCAGACTTACCGTCTGTCTGTCATTCACGTTCACACAATTGAGATATATGACTACGGCAGATGGCCAGCCGCCTCCAGCGAGAGATGGAAGTGTCAGAGCTTCTGGAGGAGTGGTTGTTGCTCCAGTCCACATGAAGTGACCAGTGAAAGCGTCTCTTCTGTCCAAGATAACCTAGACATATTGCATACAATCGTCATATACAGGGACAAGCGGCGTACGCATAGACAAACCAACACAGGGAACCACAGGGAACCACAGGCACACCCCAACACACAGTTTCACTCGCACATACACACATACATACACACACACACACACACACACACACACACACACACACACACACACACACACACACACACACACATACACACACACACACACACACACACATGTACGCTCACACATATTAGGGACATAATAATAATAATAATAACGGGCATTTATAAAGCGCCTTATCAGAAGTTCAAAGCGCGTGACAACAATACATGTATACAAAAATCATACAATCACTGTCAGATTCAAACAACACATCATGCACATCTCACATCCCCAGACTCTATACTAAGGAACTATTCGTAATGCTGTTGGAACAAGTGAGTTTTCAAATTGGACTTAAAAGATGAAATGGATGGAGAGTGACGTAATTGAAAGGGGAGTGAATTCCATAACTGAGGTCCATAATACGAAAACGTGCGGAAGCCATGAGCCTTGCGTTTAAAGCGACCTTGACGGAGAAGTCGAGCATCATCAGAAGAACGAAGGGTGCGAGAGGGAGTGTAGAGGGAGACCAGTTCAGAAAGATAGGCAGGTGCCGATTCAGAGATGATATTGTAGCAGAAGCAGGCAGCTTTATACCTAATACGTTCAGATACAGGAAGCCAGTGAAGTTCTTTCATGAGAGGAGTGCAGGGTTGTCGATGCTGTGCTCTGAAAATGAGACGTGCAGCAGAGTGTTGTACTTTTTGCAAGGGTTGGAGAGTGGAGTCAGGGCAGCCTATGAGAAGGGAGTTGCAGTAATCTAATCTGGACAGAATGCAGGATGTAACGAGAGTTTTAGTGGCGTCAACAGTGAGACATTTTCTTATGGAACCTATTCTTCTGATCTCAAAGTAACATGTCTGACAGACCTTTTTGATGTGTTGTTTCATTGAAAGGTGGGAGTCCATGATGAACCCAAGATTCCTAGCACTATCAGAGAGAGAAATGTCACTAGAACCTACTGTGATGGAGGCTGGAAGGGAAGTGGTCGAAGAGGAAGCTCCAGAGAAAAGAAGAAATTCAGTCTTGTCATCATTTAACTTGAGCATATTGTTTGTCATCCATGATTTAATATCTGAAGTGCAGTTTTGGAGAGTGTGCGTCACCGCTTGGATTTCTGTAGGCTTGCATGCTTGTTGGAGTTGTGTGTCGTCTGCAAAGAGGTAGTGATTGACTGCGTGTTGCTTGATGACGGCAGAGAGAGGAGTGGTGTATAGTACAAATAAAACTGGGCCTAGAACTGATCCCTGGGGAACGCCGAAACAGAGAGGAGATGGAGGAGATGAGAGATTATTGACAGACACATACTGACTACGGCCCTGTAGATATGAACTGAACCAGTGAAGAGCGGTAGAGTGAACGCCAAAAACAGATTCGAGACGAGAGAGCAGAACAGAGTGATCGATCGTATCGAACGCAGCTGAGTTATCCAAGAGAAGCAGAACTGATAGGTCATCATTATCCAGAGCAGAAAGAATGTCATTCACAACACGAAGCAAAACAGTCTCGGTGCTGTGGCCAGCCCTATACGCTGACTGAAGAGGGTTGCAGAGGTTGTTGGTTTCAAGGTGGGAGAGAAGCTGACTAAGCACTACTTTTTCCAGAATTTTAGAAATGAATGGCAAGTTGGAAACAGGCCTATAGTTTTTCAACTGATTTTTATCCAGAGATGGTTTCTTGATCAAAGGTTTAACTACTGCAGTTTTCAAGTCCATTGGCACAGTGCCAGAAGTGAGAGAAGAGTTGATTATGTTGGTTATGATGGGAAGAAAAAGGTCAAGGTTTTCATAAAGCAAGTTGGTGGGGATGGGGTCTAGCTCACAGGACTTTGGCACTGTGTTCTTCAAGATCTTCAAAACAAAACATGTTTTTGTTACATTATTTTCGTAACTGACATGAGTGTCAACATGCACAATTAATTTAGAAAATAAAAGCCTTTAAGCACATAGCGAGGTAACGCTGTTGATTGTTTATTTGTGTTCAAATGGAAGGATGCCCTCATGCTTGGCAAAACAAGAAAGAAACAAATCGACTGGCAACTGTCTCTGGTTCTGTGCTTTATCACGGCACAGCGTATGACACAGTCATTCTTGTAAAAGTTGTTGTTGGTCACCTTTGTCTTGTACAACGTTATGTATTCGTACAATCACAAATGTTGTGCAAAGTACAGATATGTGCAAGAAAGTTGATTTGTGCAGCTTTAATGTCCATCTTTACTTTTACTTTTACGTTGTACATAGTTAAATATGTACAATCACTTCAACTAGACCGTAAACTATTTGCACCCAAGGTGGTTAATTGGCGTCTGTTAATTTGATCCCTGCCCCCCCCTCCCCCTCCCACACACACAATTAAATAAAAACCATTCATACAGTATACACAAACAACAATAACCTGTTCTTTAGAATGCTCAGTATTCTCTAAATTGCTATTTGATGTAACTTTGTAAGAAGCAAAATTCTTCATAAGTGGTGCACAGTCTGTGAGGACAGGATGTTTAACTGAATGACATTTGCGGGTAACAGGCAATTGTAAATAAATAACTCTTATGCTCCATGAAAGTGCAATAAGTCTTGAAGGGATTGAAGTTGTAAACACACTGATTGCGTCACAGTGAACACTGAGCTCAATGACTAACCTCGTACAACATGTTCGTCATCATAGGCTGAGAGGCGACAACGATACCATCATAGTTGACAGGCCCTCTTTTCTCTGCTGTCTGCTTGTTGTTGCTCAGCACGATGTTCTTACCGTGGTTGTCATGGAAAGACAAAACGGGCACCTGCAATCAGTCAGTGTACACATCAAACTGAACTGTCTTGAAATGTTTGACATATTTCACGCTACTCACTCTGACACAGTTAATTTATACATTGCACATACAAATGATCGGTATAGAAAGTATTTAATTTTGACATTAGTAGTAATTGTATGTAAACAATCCTGCATACGGTGCCGCACTATATTTTGTTGTAAAATCTCAGTATTTTTTGTTTTGTTTTAAGACTGAATCTTTTACTGCAGTTCCAATAAAGTGTCACTGTACCAACATGGTGTTTATTCTTAAAATAATGTGTGTTTGTATGCGAAAAAGAGCAAATTAGACATTTCTCAATGGAGCTGAGAAACTTCGACCGTATGATTTCAGGAGTGAAAATCAGTTGGTTGCCAAATGGCAACAAAACTCCCTGTAACCCTCAGGCATAGGTATCGGACACAGCGCCTATGTTCATGTGAGGGGAAATTTCACATCCTGTTCAACGATATTAGGCTAAGAGTTTTGGCATAGTGACAAAAACCGTGCGTTGGCCAACAAACTTTCAATTCACAAAACTGATTTATGTGTCCAAAATGACATAAATGCAGATACTAAACACGGAGATACAGCTTTATTTTTCAGGGCTAGACATCAGTTATTTTCCTCATATTTCATTGTAACTTGGTTAATCGGTTAAAAAAATAAGGAACATAACAGAAATGAATGCGCGATCATGAAGAAAATCGGATATGGGGAAAAACAAATACTTACAGGCACAACATACACATCAGCAGACATGACTTTCGCCTGACCGAGTGCTGACAGCTCTTTCTCAATGCGGGGCACGGCCTCGGCGTCAATCACGACGGTCTCCTTGGATAAGACCTTGGCGCCTGAGGGCAAGGTGGCGCTGCAGTCGAGGCTTCCAACACGTGTCTGCATCACGGGCGTCATGGTGTTGACAGTGTCGCGATTCTTGGCCTCCTGCACGCGCTGTACCACGTGTTTGTGTGACGTCAGCTTCCCGCGTCGCTGTAGCAGACACCTCTTGGTCTCCGTCACCGCCTCCTTGACGTCAGAGCACGCGCTGTGGGCCAGCTCGTTCAGGCGATGACGACAGTCCTGGACCGACTTCTCAAGCCGTGCACACACGGCTTCGATCTCGGCAACGGCCTTTTTGGTCTGCTTCTCCGTCTCCGCAAGGTGAGCGTCCAGCTGTTGGATGGCTTTGTCCAGCCTGGCCTCCCCTTCGGTCAGCGTGACCGCCAGTTCCGCCAGCACGGCTCGCGCGTCCTTGACCTTCTCCTCCATGTCCTTGACCTCCGGGCAGTTGCGGTGGCGGGACGTTGCGCACAGGTGGCAGATGCTCTCGCTGTGTGTCGGGCAGAACAGCTCCGTTGTCTTGTCCGCGTGGACGGCGCAGGCGGCGTGCTGGCTTCCCGCCACTTTGTCCGCCGTCAGGGAGGTCAGGTCCTCCACCGTGTGGTTCCTGGCCATTTTCTGCTTCAGGTGTATCTTCCGGCACGACTCACAGAACAGGTCCCCGCACGTCAGACACAGACACGTGGCCGCGGCCTCCTCGCAAATACAGCAGCTGTGCGACTGTTTAAGCAGACGGTGAGCCCCCACCAGGTCCGCCATGGCCAGGTCTGTGTGGAAACCGTCCGCGACGTCCTGCCAGGTCTTCTGGCCTCGCTCCTTTGGGTCCATGATGGCGCAGCGGCACAGCGGACACAGGGCCTGGTCTTGAGACTGCAGCCAGGACAGCAGACAGTGGTGACACAGCAGGTGTCCGCAGGGCAGCAGCTTGGGCTGCGCGTACTGCTCGTGACACACGCTGCAGTCCATGTCATCGGGTTCTGGCACCGGCGGGGCAGCTGTCGCCATGGTTCAGTGGACCGCTTTATATGTTACCTGAAATTGCAACAGAGGTCCTATTTTGAAGATCGCCAACAAAGATCTGAGAGAATCAGGTCTTTTAAAAGAGGGAGTTTGAAAATTAGGTACGGTGAAAATAGAGACGTTTTGAACAATAAAGCTGCGAAGCAGGGTCTTTAAATAAAGGAGGGGGGGGGGGGAGGGGCAGTATTAAATGGATGGAATCAATTTACTCTCCTAATTCGGACATTGCGCTTGCTTGTAGTGTACGGAATCAAACTTGATCCCTGGTTGCTACCCTACACGCCCTGTACACTGGGCAGTGACAGTTCATGATGCTCCGAGATATGCCTCATACGAGTTGTGACACACAGGCATGATACGGCATGGAATAATATGTTGACTTAATCCTTACTTCGCCCCACCCCCTTATTACGTACCTTCATTGTTTTTTCTTGGGGGTTGTTGGTTGGGGGGTGGGGGTTGAAGTGGGGCGCATTTCTTAAAGGCTGAGGGTGGTTGACTATTCTGCTTATTGCTACACTCTAAAGTGTTGCCAGTTGTGAACACAGTGAGATATACTACATGATTCTACTAGCAAAAGAAGCACACACGGTAAATACTAGTGTTCAAATCAACACCAGTGTTGACCATGTCTGGTACTTTAGCTAGTAGAACTATGTCACACTTCGTTCTTCTTCTTGTCGATCACACTAGTTATATTGTCAGCCCGGACAGCGAGACGAAGGTTGCCGTCTTCTCCAGGTCTTCCTTCCTTCCGTACAGCTTGCAGTGGATGGAGACTGCAGTTGGCCACACTTCGTTCAAAACTGGTTACACAAAGTGAATCAGCTACCACCGTTTTCTCTTGTTTATTTTACATTGTATGAACATACTGACCTCAGAACGCAAGTTATCAGATACAGAATGTCTCCTAAAAATTGCTAGAATGATCCGTGAGGCATGAACGCTTTAAAAAGTTCATTCGAGTTCAAATGTGAAAATAGGTACGTTATTTTTTGCGTTCAGTGTACCAGTCGTATTTGTGCATCACAGGAGCTTGTATCAAAGCGCTGGTCGATCGCCCTTTTATTCTTACTGTAGTGTAGGGGAGACCGGGGCTAGTCCGCCTACTTTTATGCTTTTGGTAGCATAACTGGCGAGTTTGATGAACTAGAAGACTGATTTTTTATTTTACATCAAGACAAATGTGTAGCTGATATCAATGTGCAGACAGTTTTTATGTGCGCATGAACATTTGTTGTACATACTGCTTTAAGTAGACCTACCCTAACGTAGGCGAACTTGCCCCAAGTCGGGGTAAGTCCGCCTACAGGGTGTGGCAAGTCCGCCGCTCTCATCCCATAGTAGGTACAAGACTAGTAGTGGGCAAGCTTTATACACACACGCACGCACGCACACACAGTCAGTCAAACAAGCACCCGATCAGTGGGAAAGCTTTTTTAATTCCCTTCAATATTTAGGTTCAAAAATGCCAATGACAAAATACAAAAGAATGTCGAAAGAATGTAACACAAATCGGCGTCAGTCTTTTTTAGACATGAATCTGCAATCTTTACCATCGAGAATAGATGGAGTCACCATCAGAGTCACAGTTATGGCAGATTTAAACCGGACTGTTCCCCACACCTGCACATTCTTCATGGCGGACTTGCCCCATGACAAATAGGCGGACTTGCCCCCGCACGGGTAGGCAACTCTAATGCCAGATAGCGAGCACAACATGGGAAGGAAGAAGCAAAACTTTCGTCAGAACTCGACCTTAATTAACGCACTTTCACTCGACACCAAGACTAAGTATTTGTTCTCAGAGGTAATGCATCAAAACCTAAGTCAACTGCTATGCATTCATGTTACAAAAATGAAGAAAAACACTTTTTGTGATCTGTACTCACAATATATGGGCGCGCAACCTCTGAACTTCTGCTGGATATGGCGGGAAGTAGGGACACCATTCTCACATGGTGTGAAAGACTAAAAGGTGGCAAACGTAAGAATAAATCGAGAAAGACGGATGTGCCCCGGGGGCGGACTAGCCCCGGTCTCCCCTACTATACTTAGTATAGTGATAGTACAGTACGGATAAAGAGGAGTAGAATACTATGATCGATCCGATATCGATTGATACAAGGTCAAGTATGTTGTACAAGTAATGCACTGCCTTCTACATTCATTTTGGTTTGTTTTGAATCATTCCTATTGAACCTGTCTATACCTTTGCGCTGTTTGTAAACAGTAGAAACGATGGCTCTGAAAAATGAGAAATAAACCAGTGTTGAACGAGAGACACGTACGTTACGCCCGCTTCGCACAAAGAGACAGTCTTTCTCATGCTAAATTTAGAACGAAGCACTGAACTATACAAAGTTCGCATTCTCGCGGGTCCCTGTGATCCATATCGAGATTAAACTGCGTATCTTATTCGCTAAAATTGGGGTCAGGTCTTTATGGGTGGGATGCGTAAAGAGAATGGTGAATATTGCACTGCAAACCGGCCATGTTCTTGTGAAAAGAGTACTACGCTTTATTTACAACGATTTTAGCATAAACATACAACTTCTGCACCTTTTGTTTGTTTACCCCCACCCCCCTCCCCTCAAACACATATGAGAGAGAGAGAGATAGAGAGAGAGGGACAGAGAGAGAGGGACAGAGAGAGAGAGAGAGAGAGAGAGAGAGAGAGAGAGAGAGAGAGAGAGAGAGAGAGAACAGAAACTTGCGAACTGAACGTAGGGTAAACCCGGAAATTCTCTGAACGTTAAAATCAATAGTGACATACCTCGTAACTTGTCTCAGCCTCAGAGCGCAGTTATAGAAACAAATAGTCGACAACGGAGTTGATAAATCTATGGTAATGATCCAGAAGCGACAATTGGGAAGAATGATTCACTCTAAAAGACACGAATGTGACAAACAGTCCACACAGGTTCTAACTTCGCACGGCGGCAGTCATTGCACTGAAGAGTGTGACGTAAAATATGCTGTGATCACGTGATGTGGGTCAAAGTTTATCTGTCCGGACGAACCTTTGGGAACACGACTGTGACCCGATTTGCACACGAAGTCATGAAGTCAGTGCAGAACCTCCGA